>NW_021367491.1:0-394 GCF_001605985.2 Dendrobium catenatum
TATTAATTAATTATTATATTTGTTTTAAAATAAAATCAATAAATTTAAAAGTTATTCTAATCTAATTTTATTCAAAATACTTTAATCTTATTTTTCTATATATTTTTTATTGATACGTTATTATGTAATTTATCATTTAAAATCTCATCAACATGCACTATAAAGAGCAGTAATTTGAAATCATGAAAATGTTTAGATGATAAACAAAATAGGTTTAATGCATAAAATTTAGCAACATGAAATAAATTAGCAATATATTTTCTTATAAAGTCTAGTTGGAAATGTTTAACATAGTATTTATAAAATTATATTTATGAGCTTCCTTCACACATCCACAAATATATTCCCATTTTTTATTTTAGATATTTTTAATTTTTCTTATTCTAATATATCT
>NW_021367492.1:0-295 GCF_001605985.2 Dendrobium catenatum
TATTTCTTTACAAAAAATTATAAATCAAACTTTAATTTAGCTTTGATAATATTTTATTGTATATTTTATTTTCTATATTGTTTGACATGAAATAAAAATAAATGTTATGCTGAATAAAAATATAATGGAATAATTAGTTTAGAATAGTTGTGAACTAATTAGCAAAAGCGACTCACATATTGCAACATTAGGTGGCCTCATAGAGTTTTTTTTATTAATTTATTTATTTTAAAATTGTTGAAGAATATCAAAATACTATTTTAATTGTTTACCTCATAAATTAAGCCTAAGCTAC
>NW_021367493.1:0-317 GCF_001605985.2 Dendrobium catenatum
ATTTCAGCTCCTTGTATGAGCATGGCCACCTGCATAACATTGCACGAATATAATTCATTCCTAACCTAGGGGTAAATCTAACGCACAATTAATTACAAAGCAAAGTACACTAAGCAAGTAAATAAACACATCAAGTCTAAACTAGCAAACAGCATGCAATGAAAACTCAAAAACCCGGCACCCAACTGGATAAAGTAAAACACCGGCCTATCCTAAAACTAAAGTCGGTAATCCTAACAAACCATCTAAAGTGTGTGAGGTAGGTCGTGTGGTTTTGATGTGTCCTAAATAGGATACTTGATTGAAATTGCTTAAGG
>NW_021367494.1:0-305 GCF_001605985.2 Dendrobium catenatum
TGACTTTTCAGGAATCAAAGATCGGACGAAAAAATGAAGCCATCTCAAGAATGGGCAGATTAGGGTTGAGTCAGTCTGTAATTTTATTTTTCCCTTCTTGAGTCAATTGTAATCTTTGATGTGACTGATGCAAAGTAACCCTACAGAAACACACTTTAGAGACTTAGAATTTTTGTTTTAACTCATATTGGCCAGGATGATATTTATATTGTCCTGGATGATCTGGCTTAAAACAGAACATCTAACCAGGGGTTCTTAATTAAGGCAACCGTCATTAGTCAATCGGCCTGGACAATACTTGTATC
>NW_021367495.1:0-366 GCF_001605985.2 Dendrobium catenatum
GAATCAGTGAAGGATCCGAAAGTGATCCCCCCCGCCGATGGGCTCGTCAACAGAGACTCAGGGAGTGTCACCCGTGAGTCAGAGCCGAAACAAAAAGTAACAGACGGACCTGAATACGCCATTTCTACTGTCTGCTGCTACAAACAATAACAATTAGCGTAAATAAAAACCACCGGAAGGAACGAGAGAGAAAGGGACGGAATAGCATGTAAATGATAGAAGAGGAAGAACCTAACTAAAGAACACTAAACCCAGAGTGCACACAGAAGAAGATAATTTAAATCCGAAGATGGAGAGAGAAACCTGTCCCACCGTAGTCGCCAGAAATCTGTGGGTCTCCGAAAGGATTCCGCTCGTGTGTTCGAA
>NW_021367496.1:0-634 GCF_001605985.2 Dendrobium catenatum
ACCAATTAAAAATATGTATATAAGTTTTTATGTGAAATGAGTAGGAAAAATATATACTAAAAATTGAATGTATTGACATGATTGATATTCAGAGTGTAATATTGATATTAGTGAAATAATGTATTGCTTGATATCAGATATATAATATGATAATTCTATATGGTACTTTAATGATTCACACGATTCAGATATATAATATGATAATTCTATATGGTACTTTAATGATTCACACGAATCACTGATTGAGAGTCATAAGGAGTTGAAGATTGATTGAGAGTTATAAGGAGTCAGGGCGAGTGATCCACATGATCACTGATTAAGAGTCATAACGGATGTCTGATTGAGAGTCATAAGGGCAACAACGTTGATTCACTAATATAATTGATTTCACGTTACACTCTTAAGATCAAAGCACCCTTATTTGAATATCTAATATATAATGATCAGATACTGATACTGCTACTATTACTAATATCATACTAGTGCTTTGAAAGGTGTCTGCTCCCAATGGTGAAATTCTTGCTAAAAGCATAACTACGTGCTAGGACTCAAGTCAAGTAGTAGTGCTGGCACACAACTCGTCTCCTCCGCTCACTTTGGCATCGTTCTTCAGTGGTTGGAATTGATCACTACC
>NW_021367497.1:0-283 GCF_001605985.2 Dendrobium catenatum
AGAATGGTAAAAAGATCCACACTTAGCAATAGCTAGTAGAAGTTTGGGATGAGATCATAAAGGTAAATAGAAATAGCTCATCGTAGTAGTTAAATAATAATGAACTTTCAGTTAGTAGAGTAAGTGATTTCTACAAATCATTAATCTGAACTTTCTCTATTTCATAAGATAACCCAAACTAGGCAAGCATTTCAATAGAATCCTTTTCACTAACATTATAATTTCAAAAAGATTCATGAAGACAAAACTTCATTCGGAATGACAACATGGGGAATTTAAATCA
>NW_021367498.1:0-482 GCF_001605985.2 Dendrobium catenatum
ACGTTTATGTAGTTGGTGGAAACAAAGAGCCAAAGTAAGATGAATGAATGAGGGAGATTGCAACACTAAATTCTATCATTCTTTTGCTAGTGTGAGAAGGAACAACAACAGAATCTTAAAAATTAAAAATGAAAATGGGATAGTTATTGATGAACAAAGCCAAATTGAAGATATTTTCAAGCAGTTTTTCAAATTCAAGTGGAAACATAGATATTGTAACTTGAGCAATTGGCCAGATCCTGAAAAAACTTTGAATGAGGAAGATAAATTCAACTTGTCCAAGGAATTTACAATGGAGGAAATTGAAAATGTTATAAAAAACTTGGGTAATAACATTTCTCCGGGTAGTGATGGAGTCACTTACTCTTTTATCAAAGGTTACTGGAGTATTGTAAAGGAGGACTTTCTTAAAGCTCTAAATCAGTTTTTATCTATGGCAATATGAATTATAACTGGAAAGATACTTTGGTGGTTCTTATTCC
>NW_021367499.1:0-296 GCF_001605985.2 Dendrobium catenatum
AATCCAAGACAAACTTAAAACACCTAAGAGTAGCATTTGTAGATGTTATAGATGTCTCTTTAATCTTCACTGATGTATTCTGAAGTAATAGGGAAAGAAAAAACTTTGAACAACTATTCAAACCTCTGGTATTTCTTCAATATACTGATTGCTTTGAATAAACCAGCTATCATATTATTGAGATGTTTTAGAAGAACCTTTGAAGTCGTTCTTCAATCTGAAATCAGAATTCCCTCTTATATTTTGTTCTTTCACCGGTTCCTAGTGCTTGAAGTTCTTTGAATAACTTGTGTCTT
>NW_021367500.1:0-215 GCF_001605985.2 Dendrobium catenatum
CAAATCTCTAGGCAAAGGGTTTTCTATTTCCAAATTTTCTTCCAAATTTTCTTTCAAATTCATCTTATCAATCTTTTGGCAGTTAATCTTAATTTCATCTTCTTCAACATTTGACTCTTTTATATTTCCAGATTAATCAAATACAATATGTGTGGTCTCCTCAATTATCAAAGTTAATCTATTAAATATTCTATAAGATTTTCCAACACTTGAGT
>NW_021367501.1:0-269 GCF_001605985.2 Dendrobium catenatum
CTGGCGCTATGCCTTCCTCAACTGCAACATCTTGTAAAACAGCATCCTCAATCTGCTCATTATAAGAAGTTGTTTTTGTCTCAACCATAAAGGCATCAGCCACTGTATCATCTAACATATCATCTCCATCTAAGTCAAAGTTTAAAGCCTCTTCTTCATCCAGATTTCTAATACTGTGTTTTAGTTCACCTATCATCTCCTCTATAGATCTTCCAGAAACATAGTTGGGATCTACAGGAACATACTTTTCACAATCCATGGGATCTGGA
>NW_021367502.1:0-516 GCF_001605985.2 Dendrobium catenatum
CATCAGCTATATGCTAAGTTTTTCAAGTGTGAATTCTAGCTGAAGAGCATTTCTTTTCTGGGGCATGTGGTGAGCGGTGAAGGTATCTCTGTTGATCCCCAGAAGATTCAAGCTATTGCTGGTTGGCTAAGGCCTACTACGGTATTTGAGGTACGTAGTTTCTTAGGCATGGCTGGATATTATAGAAAATTTATGAAGGAATTTTCTCAGATTTCTACGCCTCTGACGAGACTGACTCATATGTTTGGACACCGGAATGTGAGGCCAGTTTTCGGAGGTTGATGGATTGTTTGACATCTGCTCCTGTGTTAGCACTTCCGTCAGGTACGGAAGGAATTCAGGTGTTCAGTGATGCTTCACTGAAAGGTTTGGGCTGTGTTCTGATGCAGCATGGTAGGGTAATTGCTTATGCTTCGAGACAGTTAAAACCACATGAAAAGAATTACACGACGCATGATTTGGAGTTGGCTGTAGTTATTTTTGCTTTGAAGATTTGACGTCACTACTTGTATGGCG
>NW_021367503.1:0-235 GCF_001605985.2 Dendrobium catenatum
TAAACATAGAATATCAACTAATGGATGAACTCCATCCGTCCAGATTCAAACAGAAGAAAAGAAAGGAACTAGCAAGAAGAAGAAGAGATTACCGTAGTAAATCACACCGAAAGCCCCTTGTAGCTCGCCTCTTCCAACTGCAGCCCGAACTACCATCTGGAGGGTCTTTACGGCAGAGAATAAGCATTAGAACTAGATGGCCAAACTCTGGTATAAAGGTTGGTACGTTGAAGTC
>NW_021367504.1:0-338 GCF_001605985.2 Dendrobium catenatum
AGCTTTTCCAAGTAAGGAGATAGAAACTAAATTATATCTAATTTGTGGAACATGTAAGACATTAGAGAGTGTAAGATTTTTTCTTGATGTTAATATTTCCTTTTCCAACAACATTTGCAACAACAGAATCTCCCATGAAAACTTGTTCTTCTTCTTCACCAAGACTAGTATAGAAGGAGAATAAATTTTTATTTTTCACATATATGATGAGTGGCTCTAAAATCTATGACCCATGCTTTTCCTTCAACAAGATTAACTTCTAAGAATACAACAATAATAACATCTTTGGTTTCTACAATGTTAACATTTGATTGGTCGTTCAATTTTCTGTGTCTGCA
>NW_021367505.1:0-269 GCF_001605985.2 Dendrobium catenatum
GGACGATATGGACATCGGCCTGGCCGATCAGTACAAATTCAGTTCATCAGCCTTGTACGATTTGGGACGGTAAGAAGAAAATTGGTTACATCATCCTGGCCGATATCACGATCGTCCAGGCCGATTAGTCTAAAACTGATTTCAATCGTCCTGATCATCGCTTTGAATACAAGATGTCCAAATGTTGATCGTCCAAGCCATCGTCATGGCCGATCATGCGATCGTCCCGGATGATGTGATCGTATCAATCAACCATTAATACTTTCCAA
>NW_021367506.1:0-252 GCF_001605985.2 Dendrobium catenatum
CCAAACCCGTTGAACCCATTCCCAACCTCTGGGTGAACCTGGTTGACCAAGTCAACAGGGTTGACCTAAGAGGTTCCTTAAGGGTCCAAACAGGTAATTTAACTGAATTGATCTCCCAGACCCTGGGACCACATACAGTAGACTCAAAATGATGTTTTAAATCTATTGAACCTATCTACAGACCATGGACCCATTTGGTTGACCAAGTTAACCAGTTTTGGCTTAATGGCCCATTAAGGGCCCATTAAGCCC
>NW_021367507.1:0-1056 GCF_001605985.2 Dendrobium catenatum
AATTCTAGGTTTGACCCGAATCCGACCGGTGACCCGAAATTGACACCCCTAATGTTGTGGTATACAAAATCATTTGGGGGAGTGCAAATATATTTTGCTTCACAATTTTAGATTTTATTAGGAAAGATTTTCTTACTACTTAAAATACATTTTTAGTAAAAAAAAATTTTCTATTAAAAAGCTGCATTTAGAAACAGTACAAAAATCGTCCCAAACGAAATTTTATATTATATATTTGATTCAAATGTAACTAATTGTTTCTTCATTGACAATTATGTATATGTGACTCACATGTCTTATTCTTATAAAATATAAAAGAAAAAATTCAATTTATCATAAAAGCAAACATTAGAGTTTGTATAGTCAGTTTCATATCATTATCTTCCAATTTCTACATGCATTGAATCATCAAATATAATTCTAGATGGTTTGATTATTCAATATGAATCTAAGAGAACATAGAAATAGATCTCACAAATAATATAATGACCTAATTCATTTACTAAAATTCAAAAGTAGGATTAACACATATGATTAATCATTAAGTGTCGCTAATCCTAAAATTAGTGAGGCAATCTAGGATGATCCAACGAGACAATCGAATCAATATGTTATGGAGGTTGATGGGATGTTTTTTTCAATAAAAAAATTGATTAGTTGAATAAATTAATGGTTGATGATTAGCAGAATATTATATTAAGATATCACTGTCTATCATTAATATTATGATAATGTCATGTTAATACCGTTATTGCATTCAGGATGATAGAGGATTGGTCTTAAAAAATATTACTTGACTTTGTTTAAGGTGAGGGCCTGATTGATAATGAAGCACTTCCTCTTGTGATGTTTCTGTTTGAATTCCCTAATATGGAGAAATTATTATGTGCGGATATTGGACGGTCAGGAGACCAATCAGAACGCACTATATTACCCAGTACACACTACACAGCGGTGCCAAGTGTCGGTACCTGACAAAAAAATGATGTGGTGCGTTCTGATTTGTCTCCGGACGTCATCCGGTGTCCACACAGAAGAATTTTTCCCTAAAGTGCC
>NW_021367508.1:0-392 GCF_001605985.2 Dendrobium catenatum
TCGCTCTCTGCCGTAACATACAGAGGGCGGTTGTGATTTGCTGTTCCCAACATCAGATCATCCTCAGCAAAAGTGATTAGTGGCTCATTTCGAGCTTGCAAAACCTCAGTCAAGTTACGTTCAGCAAAATACGTCTCATATTTTTCAGGGTCATTGAGAGCTTGAATCAAAGTCTCCCGAAGGTCTTTAGACATTAATAAGGCATCATATATACTGAGTTGCGCTGGGATCTTCCTCAAGTGGGATAAGATATTGTAATCTATCCCTTTGGACAATATTATTTTTTTTGGGATCTTCGGGAATAATATCTTCATTGATAACTATCTCTTTTCCCTTATCTTTGTTAGATATCCCCTTCTTTGGTGGAGGCGGCAGTACTTTGCCACTTCTCA
>NW_021367509.1:0-302 GCF_001605985.2 Dendrobium catenatum
GAATCTTTTCATCATAGTTTGTTTATTCAACATTTATATGACTATACCTCAAAATTGAATGATAATGAGTTCATTGGATTCAACTCATGAAGTCGCTTAATTGAAATGCACAATTTAGAGACTATTTTATTTTTTAATTAATGTCATGAAGTTTCTAATCATGCTTCAAGTGATTAATTTGGGCTAATTTGGACTCAAATTGAATCAATTTTGATTTCGTTAGGTTCATATTGTTGAGATATTCTATTATACAATAAGTTGTTGAAATTGAAGTTTAAATGATCATGATTTAATTTTTATAA
>NW_021367510.1:0-312 GCF_001605985.2 Dendrobium catenatum
ATTTTGAAGAAAAACGAATGGCTTCCTGAGGAATTTCCTCCGCTAGTGCCTCCAGTAAAGCTTTCCTGTGAACTATTCTGGCTCCATTTTCCTCCCTGACAAAATAATTATAAAATGCTACAAGTTAATTAATTTAATTAATTTTAAAATGGTTATAATTATTATCAACGTAATTAGAAATTATTAAAAAAGCAAAAAGATTAATTAAAAATAAAATAAAAACCAATTTTACCCGTCCGAAGACTCTGGAAAAGATTGCATCTGCACGCTTCCCGTCTCGAGATTAGTCACATGCCCACTGTCATCCAATTA
>NW_021367511.1:0-313 GCF_001605985.2 Dendrobium catenatum
CACATCACAAATAAGATTCACATTAAGTTCATTACTAGAAGGCGAACGAACAGCCTGAATTACAGGCTGATCCACCACGTCCTTAGCGTGAGACGAATTACCATTACCTTCCACCAAATTAGCAATACTATCAGCTTTCATGTTTCCCTCCTGCATTTTAGTAGGCCTGACATTTTCTTTATCTTTCTTAAGATGGGATGCAATTTAAAACATTCACTCAGACTATGACCGTGCATTTTACAATGAGAACAAAAAAATAGGAAAAATTTTAAATTCAACCTTTTGAAAATAACCATTGACTTCAAACCCAATC
>NW_021367512.1:0-265 GCF_001605985.2 Dendrobium catenatum
GTATAAAGAACTTATATCAAATTTCGCACGATTTGAGTATTAAAATTCGTCGAAGTTCGTTTAAGTAATATTTTACATGCATTTCCCTTTTTGCCCTTAGAAGGTCTTAAGGAAATTGGAATGAGCAATGGGTACATGCATAATATGCGAAATTATTTTCCTTAAACCCCCTCTCACGCCTAAGAGACCGAAACATTCGGTCCCTTGTGCGTTTTTTTGGCCGATCGAGAGAGAGGGCGACGGGAGAGAGGGCGACGTGAGAGAG
>NW_021367513.1:0-243 GCF_001605985.2 Dendrobium catenatum
GAGCTCGGGCTGAGGGAGTATCGTGGGAGAGAGCAGTGCGAATGGGAGAAGAGCAGTTCGAATGGGAGAAGAGCCGTGAGCTTAGGAGGGAATGAGAGAGTGGGAGAGCCTTGGTCGTGTGTGGGAGCAGAGCAGGAGGAGTTTGGTCTAGCAGAAGAGGCTTCGACTCCTATTTAACGATGCGAAAATGGTACGATTCAACGGAACTTCTGCAGGAATCGCGGAGAAGCGATGCTAGCGGCG
>NW_021367514.1:0-324 GCF_001605985.2 Dendrobium catenatum
TCCTCCCTCTGCCGAACTCCAGAGCCCTCCGAATCTCCAGCTGAAGCCGAACTCCCCATCCAGACAGCTTTAGCTCCCCCGACCGACTTTCCCTTACTGTCGGATTGGGAGTTGCGGCATTTTGATCGGACGCAAGAACCAGAAGCTCGCTGGAAGTGAAGGTAACTTTCTCCCTGCTCACGTGCTTCTCCAGCCAAAATCCCGAAATCTGTCGAACTAGGATTTAGTAAATACGGGATTGAGCCATAAATCCTTAATCATGGATTTATTTTAATTTATTATTATTATTTTATTATAATTCTTATTAATTATATTTAATAGTTA
>NW_021367515.1:0-221 GCF_001605985.2 Dendrobium catenatum
CAATTTGCTTGCTTGGAATTATTAAGTGGCTGCGCCACGCTCAGGTATGATTTTTGCAACCTAAACTCCTAATTATATATATCGAAACTGTTACACATCACACACATTTTGTTGATAGGTATTCTAGCATGTTTAGGTAGCCAGCCTTAGGCTAGTTCACTGACGAAGCTTTGGCTCTATAGGTTAAAGCTTGCCCCCTTCTGTGAGCCCTAGAGACCATT
>NW_021367516.1:0-281 GCF_001605985.2 Dendrobium catenatum
AATTTAATTTTTTTAAATTTTTGCTAAAAAACAATATGAAAGCCATTTCAAATGAAGCCTAAGGCTTTGTTTGAGACTGATTTCTTATTGCTTCTTAAAACAGCTTTTTAATACAAAATTTATAAGAAAGCTGATTCAAATCTGAAGGCCTTAAGACTTAATGTTGTTATTGTATTTATATTCTCAAAATAAATTAATAAAAAATTAATTTCTATTAAATTTGTCATAATCTTTTGACTTAACATTTTTTTTTCTTTGTATTAAATGAAGCCTAGAAATTA
>NW_021367517.1:0-282 GCF_001605985.2 Dendrobium catenatum
ATGCTAGATCTTCGTACAAATCTAAGATGTTAAACTTTATATTTATCTATCACCATGAATATTCTAAGACACAACAGTTTGGTGCCATGTGTGGGAACATCATTTTTTATTCGGGGAAATTATTGCTCCAATCTCAAAAGTGATTTATGTTAATATCTTGAGACCAACCAATTCTCCTTCAAATTAATGGGAATTAAATATGGACTGGGGGAAACCTAGTTTGTAGCAGCATTCAACAAAATTCCTCCCATGTTTCTAACATCAAAAATGATATTTTAGGAA
>NW_021367518.1:0-382 GCF_001605985.2 Dendrobium catenatum
TTGATTAAAACCAAAACTAGGGTCTTGCAAAGCTGTTAAATCCAGGAGATTTCATGGACAAGTTCTACAAAAACTCTTCAACTTTCCTCGATTGCAGCAAGTGTAAGTATTGATTTATTATTGAAGCACAAATAGTCATATGGGGGCTTATTGAATAACATGTACCAATAGACTGACGAGTTTGTGTGATTCTGGAACATAAATGTTGCACTATGGTTTGGTCTCTTCATTTGGAAGTTATCAAGGGCATCTTAGCACCTATAATATAACTCTACAATAAGAATATTATGCTTAAACTCTTTTTTTTTTTATTATTATTATTAGCATTGAGATGGAGATATTCATGGTCATGATCTGGTACTTTTTGATTCCGTTTACCAAA
>NW_021367519.1:0-1518 GCF_001605985.2 Dendrobium catenatum
TATATATATATATATATATATATATATGAGACATTATATGACATATAAAATCAAATTTGACTAGCAATAATAGTTGTAGAACGCATAGCATTGCATGAGATTCCTATGCTGCAGCCACACGGCAAGCATAAATAAATATTCACGAGTGAGGTCAGCTACACAGGCATAAATCTCACAAAGAAGATTCTGCTACGGCATACGCACACGTACAGAAATCCTCTCGTACGTACGTATGTATATATACACAAAAGGACAAGTAATTTATGTGAAACATTCAGTATAAACTGAGGTCGCATTGATACACAGCGTGTGGGTGTATAGAAAATATATAAAGCTTGATCAAGTTGATATATATTATATAAAGCATACGTTGATGACTTTGAAAAATTGGTGATGATGGTTAAAAATGTTTAAGCTTGGAAAGAGGACGAAGTTGATGTAGAATAATCACGCGTGCATAGCTGGGAAGCTCAGCATCTTTTGGATAACTACCACATAAACAAAGCATTTGAATGATATATTTATGCAGAACAAATCACATCACTAAGTTTCATTATCTTACTCTACATGGGAGAATCCATGGCTTTGGCGTGTGTGTATTTATTTATATAAGGAGGGAGAGAGAGAGAGAGAGAGTTGCTACTATCCTTTTAGAAAGAGAGAAAGAGAGAGCCCAACATCTTCCCTACCTTTTTGAGTTAAATCTCAAACTCATACACATCATATATACAAGCCTCAAAACTGAGACCTCTTGGTTGACAGTCTAAGTTACCAGCCAACAAGCTAAGATGTCACTACTAGAAAAACCAGTTTTTGTTGTAGCAATTCATAGTGGTAGTTTAAAATATCTGACCTCTTGAGGAAAAAAATATCTGACCTATTGAGGGCTTAGTTTAATTATGATGCAACTAGGACATAATTTAAATAATATACATAAGAGTCACAAAATAAGGATGCACAAAACTTTTATGATTTGTCGCATGTTGCCCAATAACTAATTTGGAAGGGGTGCATCACTCACTCAGAATTATTTATTATTGTGAAGATATTAAACATCAAGACAGAATATAATGTCCACCGTGAATATTTTAATCAATTCATTGGATAGCTTACGGAAACCAACCCGACAGATAATATAATTTATATAGATTTATATCCGACTAAGAGTCTAAACTTGGGTTGACATATATAAAAATAGATTGTTGTGTCAATGTATTATACTATAAAGATGATTTATCAGAGTTATTATTGAGTTACATAGTTATACCCACAAGTGGAGCAAATGAATATGTTTAGTAAGAAATTTTAAATTTTTTTTAATAATTTTCTTAGTTATGAATACTAATATAATATAAGTGTATTACAGAGAGTTGTTGGGTAGGGAGTTGACCGTTGACCGTTGTTGAGTTATATAGTCATACTCATAAGCGATAGGAGAACCAACAATGGGTTGATGAACAAGCAAGGAAACCCTACATGAGTATATAAGTTTAAAATTTTAAGTTTCATGTGTAAATT
>NW_021367520.1:0-627 GCF_001605985.2 Dendrobium catenatum
GGGAAGATATATGCTTTCTTATTAGGACTCTGAATATTAAAATAATGATCTCTTATCCAGACTATCATAGTTAAATACTAGATGAAACTTCATGTTGATGCTTTGGGGTTACATGTATTTCTTCCTTGAATATGACTATCAAATCCAGAATGAATCTTACAGCTTCATTATCTATAACTGTTATGGAATAATATCTTCACCTCTCGGGGTGATCTATCATTTATAATGACATGTTCGTTTTTGAGATTAAAATTCTAGAGATTAAATATCCTGAAGAAGATTAACCTTTTCAAAACCTCTTTTCCAAACATAAAACACTTTCGAACCAAAACAAAAAAATTGCACACGCGGTGGGACCAAATTTCTCTCTCCAACTTTAATAATGGCATAGATTTTATTATATCAATAGTTTGGACTACCTTTTCTTCTGTTGGCCACTCTACCCATTTCTTCCTTTGGTGAGTATAACTGACCTTAAGAAAAAAAAAAATGACATGTTAAAAGAAATGTAAGAAACCTCTATCTGAATCAAACTATGACATTTTACCCCAAGTAAACTGGTGGAGCAAAAGAGTCAAGTCAACTTCCTATGACCATTATTTAAATTTTATGAGCCTACATGATTGA
>NW_021367521.1:0-205 GCF_001605985.2 Dendrobium catenatum
TTAATAGTGATTGATTTGACGGATTGATTGATTTTCACATGTGTACGGATTTCTTTGAGATTGACATGTATTGATTGAGATGGATTTATCGATTCGCTCGCCGCTGTATAGACTTTATTTCATTGACTATGGATTTCCGTATTGCATAGACTCATTGACCATTGACTAATATGAATTTGATTGATTGACATGCATATTGATAGCA
>NW_021367522.1:0-284 GCF_001605985.2 Dendrobium catenatum
AGATGGCGCACTTCGTGCCGTGTAAGAAAACTTTCGATGCTCTCAATATTGCCAAATTATTCTTTCGGGAAATCGTGAGGTTACATGGAGTCCCCCGATCCCTAACTTCCGACCGCGATGTTAAGTTCATAAGTCATTTCTGGCGTGAACTATGGAGACGGATGAACACCAATATCCAGCTAAGCTCCTCTTATCATCCTCAAACTGACGGCCAAACAGAGGTGGTGAACCGGACATTGGGTAATCTCCTACGTTGTTTAGTACAAGACAGCCCTAAGCTTTGG
>NW_021367523.1:0-244 GCF_001605985.2 Dendrobium catenatum
CTAGTGGCATTGATTGTAAATATTTGAAGGTTTTGCATCCTTTGGAACTAGATTAAGTTTATGGGGTTAGAGTCCTCCAAATGAATTCAAATTTAGAGGGTTGACACTAGAGACATGTCACATTAGTATGAAATTGATAGACTCTGAATCAAAGGTTGATTGACTGGGTTTTAAAGTATTTGAAAAATCCTTGGAAAAGGCTTTTAAGACAAGGCCTTTGGACTTAGGATTTTGGTCTAGATTT
>NW_021367524.1:0-1234 GCF_001605985.2 Dendrobium catenatum
AGGACGCTAGAGTCCAATGGAAACCTAAAATCTAGGAGATCTCAAATTTCAGCCAAATTCAAGATGCCCTAACCCTAGGAAAACCAATTATTTAATGCATACAAATCAAAAGCAAATCCCTAAACAATCCCTACATTCAATTTTCCCTCTCAAAACCCTCAAAAATTTTTCCTAAAAGGCTCTACCTGGGCGATCAGACCGCTCGATCTCTGTAGGAGGCGGAGATACTGTCTCTTTCGCATCTGGGTTATTCCTATGCAGACCGACTGAACCGGTCCAGTGGACTGGTCTAACAACACTCTCCTCCCAAAGATCCACCTTATACGCAAGGTGGAAATACGACACCCTCCATTCCTTCTTAATCACAAAAGGTAAGAACCTGAAGAGTTCGGTCCTTACACCCGTGCCCCGACGTATACCTCTCGTCACATTTGAAACATACCCCTTCGCCATCTTCTCCTATAATTCTATCTCTGTGAGCTTCTTGAAGTTGTCCCCAAGTCTTCCTCCTACAATCTTTTCATTCGAAGTCCCTCGAAGAGTATCTAGTGTTGGCTCCTTGGATTTCAATAAGGTGGTGGTCATCCTATAGGAACCTCCTGAGCTGCCGCCTCCTGTCTCTCCCTCCAGGTGCCTCTGATCTTCTACCAATTGAGCTAGCTCCATATCCTCTCTCAAGTCACGAGGCCTCATTACTCTAAACGCTGTTCGGATCTCTGGTGTCAATCCCTTCATGAAGTTTCCCTCTAGTACTGTCTCAGAAAGGTGGTCCAATCGACTAGCAAGGTACTCGAATCTCTCTCGGTACTCCGTCACTGAACCCCATCCTGTGTCAAGGCGAAGAACTGCTTGTAGAAGTCTTCTCTCCTGCTCGTTTGGAAATGTTCTACCAAATAATCCTTGAACTCTCTTCAACTCCATATGGGTCGTCGCATATCCCTCCACTGATACCAAGACAAAGCCTTCCCTTCTAAACATAGGCCAGCCGCTGTCTATCTCTCCATCTCTGTCAGCTCATTGATGACAAAATATCTTTCTACTTTGTATATTCACCTGTGTGCATCCTCCCCCTCAAAGATTGACATCTTCAGTTTCCTCACCCTTGGGTCACTCCCGTTTCCACTAAATCCTCCATAACCTCCCATTCCTCAAAGCGGAGGTGCTCCTTCCCCAATTGTCACGATCTTCCCTCCGGCAATCAAACCCAAACCATTAATCAAAATCCCCTCTTCTT
>NW_021367525.1:0-280 GCF_001605985.2 Dendrobium catenatum
GTTCGTGAAGAAGATTAATATGCATCAAGAAGTATTTCTGATGAGTTTACTTGGATTTGAATAGTCTTACATATACTATAAAATTTGTTTATATATATGTTGATAGTCTTACATATACTATAGTTTTTCTATGTCATTTGCTTATGGTATAGGCTAGTTTCCTCTACAATCATAGAGGATTTGACCTGGGATGTGTAGGTGTTCTTCTACTAACTAATTGTTTTTTATAAGTATTTCCTGGAGGGAATGTATCTGAATTTATTAGTGGCAAGGAACCTAG
>NW_021367526.1:0-504 GCF_001605985.2 Dendrobium catenatum
GTTGGATGTGTACGATAAAAGTGCTTCCAAGCCTCTGCTTCAGATGAATGTGTGATAACACCTTCTTGTGGAATGTGATCATTATGCCATCTCATATGTGCAGCAGATCTCATGGATGCATATAGCCGTTGTAGTCTCGGAATTATTGGAAAGTAGAACATCCTACTAACAGGCACATCCTTTTGCTTCCTTCTATTTCTAGATTTAGGTTTAAATCTTGGTGCATTGCAATGACGACATACAATTTCTGCGATATCTTCTTTAAAGTATAACATGCATCCATTCATACAACAATCTATCTTTATGTATGTCAAACCAAATTTGGAAACTAACTTCTTTGTCCGATATAGATCTGTAGGAATTAAATTATCTGTCGGATTGGTTTCCTTAAGCAGCCCAATGAATTGATTAAAACATTCACGAGCAACGTTATATTCAGCCTTGATGCTTAACATCTTCACAGCATCAGATAATTCTGAGTGAGTCGTGCACCCTTTCCAGATT
>NW_021367527.1:0-202 GCF_001605985.2 Dendrobium catenatum
AGAAGTTTTTGTTGCAGTCTTTGTAAATGTGGTTTGTGCAATGTTTGTTATGATTACTACAAATGGTGAATATCTTCTTTCATCAGTGAATTCTCGTCCAACTTTGGTAGTAGACGTGCCTTTGTTCAGATAGGGTATGGGTTCATGGTTAATCCCGCGGGCCCGATCTTCTTGCCTAATGCCCGTGTGCTATTAAATCCCT
>NW_021367528.1:0-225 GCF_001605985.2 Dendrobium catenatum
TATTGTTGATAATGGTTTTACTTCCTCTTTAGGAAACTTTTGAACTAACGAGTCATTAGTGCAATGCCATTAACCTCCTCCACTACAAAACTGTCACTATTCGAGTCATTTTCTTTCAAAGCCACAATTTTCTTCTTCTTCTTATCACATACATCAAGTAGTATTTGACCCACTCTTTGCTAGTAGATAATGAGTGACCCAAGTAAGTTGTTAATTGAATATACA
>NW_021367529.1:0-276 GCF_001605985.2 Dendrobium catenatum
TTTGAATGGAGATATTCTAACACAAATATTTTTTTTTCTTGTTTGATGCATGCATGTTTTTTTTTCTTATTGGTCTATTCTTGTTGTTTCTGCCGGGATAAGATAACTCACCATTTGAATATGAAGATAGATGTAAGCAGTATATGAGAAGATGAAGAAAAATAGAAAGTTTGGTAGATGCTGAAAAATAAATTTTGTGCTGCAGTGTGTAGTGTGTAGACATTCAAATTTCGAAATTAAAAAAAAAAATTTGTTCTATTGTGGCGGTTTTAACCG
>NW_021367530.1:0-240 GCF_001605985.2 Dendrobium catenatum
AGGGAGCAAGAGAGAGAGAGAGAGAGCAAGAAGGAGCAAGGGAGAGAGGAAGAGAATGTAAGAGAGAGAGAGAAAGTAGGAGAGTAAGAGAGAGAGAGGGAGAGGAGCAAGGGAGAGAGCAAAAGAGTTTAAGAAGGAGCAATGGAGAGAGCAAGAGAGAGAAAGAGAGAGAAAGAGGGTGAGAGAGAGAGTAAAAGAGAGAGAAATAGAGAGAGAGATAGAGTGAGAGAAAGAGAGAGA
>NW_021367531.1:0-213 GCF_001605985.2 Dendrobium catenatum
TCATCAAAATATAAGACATGAAAATAGGTTTGCAACAGCTGGATGATGTCTAATCGTCCCAAACGATCTTGCGATCGGCCTGGACGAAATCCCCATTAATTGCTTTCCAAAACTGCCTAAGAAATTTTGGAAAAATTGACCTGGATCGGTCAGGACGTTATTTTATAGTCTAGGCCTATATACCAGGATGATATCCAAAAATAAGATTTTCCT
>NW_021367532.1:0-921 GCF_001605985.2 Dendrobium catenatum
TAGCTAACTTATTGTTATCTCTACTAATACAATTAAATATAACAAAATTAAAATCTTTAAGAAAGTCAAGGTCTTCATTAACGGTGTTACCTTTTTCCCAAAGCTTTTGAATAAAATAGATGATATTTGAGTTGTCACCTTCAATTATAATTCCTTTATATTTGAACATCCAATCCTTGATTTCTTTCTTCAAAGAGTGAATTGCAAGAAGCTCCAATTTTGAAATATCCTAATGAATACAATTGATTCCAAAAGCATATAAAAATCTGACTTTATAATCTCTGAAGACACCCGCCAATCCAGCTTTATAAGTAGTTAAAAGAGAACCATCTACATTAACTTTTAGCCATTCGGGTGGAGGGGGTTACCAAGAATTAAACAATCTATTCGATTGATTGACATCTGAGTTGCCCAATGAGAAATGACTATAGTTATTATTAATAGATGAATAACAAATAGCATTGGAAGCAATAAAGGCTGAACTTTCCTCCGTTCCTTCATGTATTTTCTTATTTCTAGATTTCCAAGATAAGAAAACTGCATTGCAATATACGTTAGCTACCAAACCTCTCTTTCGTGCTATGATTTCCAGCCATTTAGTACAATCTTCATAATTCCAAAAATCTTGAATACAAAATAATTGCCTCTATTTCATCATCTTCAATTTTATATTCAGAGGGCTTATCTGATTTATCAAAATCCTACATGGGTGGACTCTTCTACTACTAGGGTTCTCTTATTAAAGATTCTATAGGCCTTACCTACAGATGAATTACCTAAGAATACACCCTCATCAGACTTGGGATCGAATTTTTCGAAGGGATGTTTGCCATTATTCAAGATGAAGCACTTGCACCCAAAGACATGTAAGTGTGAAAGGTTTGGGTGTCCTACCCTTAAGGAGTTCATAAGGAGTTTTGT
>NW_021367533.1:0-374 GCF_001605985.2 Dendrobium catenatum
CAATTTGCTGTACCATCGGTCCTTCGATCACATGTGGTTGCACTGTTTGGGTCAGCGAGAGGCCCTGAAGATTGTTATTGAAGTCCATTCAGGACTGTGCGGTGCACATCAATCGGGTCCAAAATGAAATTGAGGATTAAAAGACTTGGATAAAACTGGCCTACAGTGATTGACGATTGCATGAATACTGCAAAGCAATGTCATCAATGTCAAGTCCATGGTGTGGTTTTACATCAGCTGCCTAATGTGTTACATCCTACGAAAGCCTCGTGGCCCTTCGAGAGTTGGGGCACAGATATCATTGGGCCGATTGACCCTCCTTCCGCGATGGGTCATTGTTTCATATTAGCAGCAACTGATTACTTTTCAAAGTG
>NW_021367534.1:0-328 GCF_001605985.2 Dendrobium catenatum
TTGTAGCAAATTTACACCATATAAAGTGCCTTACATGGTGGAAATTAGAAGAATTACTGCTGATGTGATCATTTGGTAAGAAGGACCATAGTTGGTAGGCGACGGAGGTCAGAAAGAACATTTTTTGGCGACGAAGGTCAGAAGGACTGTAGCCGGTAGGCGGCGGAGGTCGAAAGGATCGTTATCTGGCGATGGAGGTCGAAAGGACCTGAATCGGCGAGCAACGGAGTTTAGAAGGACAATAATCAACAGGCGATGGAGGTCAGAAGGACCGTAATCAAAAGGCGACGAAGGTCGAAAGGATTGTTGTATAGCAACAGAGGTCAGA
>NW_021367535.1:0-374 GCF_001605985.2 Dendrobium catenatum
AAGAGGAATGATGACCATCCTTCTCTCTAGAAAAAAATGATCCTTTACCTTTAGCAATTCCTACGTCTCCCACCGCCGAAGATGGCCGGCGGCCGTCCATTGATCCTTCAAGATCCAATTCCGCGAAGAACGGAATCGAGCCCCGGAAAATTTTTTTGAAACCACAGCTTATAGATTTTTTTTTAGAAAAGAATATTATACCATTAAAAGAGGTTAAAGGAAGGGAAACAATCAACGGTGTTTCTCCCTTTAACTAATTTAGGGATGTTAGACATTTGCTACAAATTTTAAAAACCAAAAATAAGGCATAAAATATCAATTCAGCTATGACTAAAAAAAAAACAAAAAGAGAACATCAGAGATGAAAAAACTAT
>NW_021367536.1:0-1669 GCF_001605985.2 Dendrobium catenatum
TTTTTTGATATCACTCCTAGAAAATCTAACAAAATTTCGTTCTTATTTTAATCGAAAGTTTTCGCAGGGGACTCTGTCTCCCTACGATGTAATTAACTACGAGGGCTTGCGCTCGTAGGAGATTTGGAACCCCACACACCTGATTTCAAAATTAATCTTTTTAAAAACCCTCTTATATTTCTTTGGGAAAAGTCAAAAAATGATTGCCGTTATCATATTAGAAGAATTATCATTGAAAGGTGATACCTCCCTTTGGGGAGATACATCTTTCTTTGATAAGGCTTTGAATATGAATTCGATAATCGCACTCCTTGAGTATCATAACTAGATTATTTAGTTGAACCCTACCTCGTCCCCTCGGGGCCGTGTCGAGTTCTCTTTAGAATCTAGCCATGATATTCAAGACGAATTACATAATTCTAAGCCTGAACACCGTTGTGGAATTTTATTTTCGCCTTTCGGGGTGATATACTTTTTCGAGCGAGTTGATTCGACTTCTAGAATTAGAATTAAATCTCAAATTCAAAATTCTCAAAGAAAACTAATATTTTCAAAATATGTTTTCAAAATTCCACCAATAATATCAAGAAGATTTTTTTGTCCATTGGGGCTTTAAAAACTAAGGGCTATAAAGTAGTCATTAAGGCAGAAGTCTCTAAGATGTATCATGGAGCACTAGTGTTTCGGAAGAGAATTCATCATCATAACCTTTATTATGTTAAAAAAAAAAGTTATTAGAACGATTGTTGCTACGGATGATTCTTTTGATGTCACTATCTTGTGACATATACGACTATCTTATGTTAGTGAAGCATTCCTTAAGATTTTGGTAAGAAAATGATTGATTAAAAGGAGTAAGAACTTACAAACTTGATTTCTAAAAACATTATATGTTTGATAAAATAAGTATGGGTATCATTTGGTATTGTCATCCATAGTACAAAGAGTAATCTAGAGTAAGTTCACACATGTTTGTGGCCTATGAAGATAGCATCTTTCGGTGGGATCTTCATCGGGCGGTGATACTTTTACCCTTTCATTGATGAATAGATTAAATATGTTTGGGTACACTATAAGATGAAAAAACCATATATTGGAAATTTTTACTGGTAAAAGGATGCAATGTATCAGATTAGACAATGGGAAAAAAAATACACTTCATATGTATTCTTACAAGAGTACAAGAGATCTTGCGATCCCACCTTCATACCTATAGTGGTGATACAGAAAATGCCCGAGAAGGATTAAAGTTGTGAAAATGCTCCTCCTCCTCAACCACCTCCTCCTCTAAATCTCCTCCTCTAAAGTCTCCTTCCCCTCATCACTAACTGTAAGTACCTGCAGCGAATAGTCCTTGTAACAGTGGTCCAGTGCAAACTTCTCATCATAACGGAAACACAACCCCTTAACATGCTTCTCTTGAACCTCTATCGTAGTCAACTGTTTGAAATTTCCCTGTAGCAGTGCTCTCAATCCACTATCCTTAGGTACTTTTCTCTAATCACCAACCATAGAGGTAAGAGAAAAAAATAATATTCTTATTTTTGGAAATAAATTATAGTAATTTATTATTTTTTCGTTAGCAGGCCACATGTGTGTTTTGAGGATGACTCCTAATGTGGAAGTCAAAAACAAAATAAGAAGACAATTATAATGGCCCAACAACCCT
>NW_021367537.1:0-243 GCF_001605985.2 Dendrobium catenatum
CCACTGTGGACACAAGTACATCTCCTAAGACAATTTCCTACAACGCCTGTTGATTGAGATGGCGATACGGAAGACCAAATAATGGAGAATCTGCCCTCCTACAAACAAATGCAACCCAACAAACCCACCTGAGATTGGTGAAAGGTGGACAAACGAGGGTCTCCTACGAACATTCTTAGGAGCTCGTAGCAAACACAATGGATCCCTACAAACAAATACGAGCCGCTTGTGGATAACAACAGT
>NW_021367538.1:0-868 GCF_001605985.2 Dendrobium catenatum
TGATTTGAAGTTTTTAAAAATTGCTTTCCTTACAAGCCCACTAGAATTGTCTTTTAATAAAATGCTGCAGCTGGCTCAACTGAACCAAAGAGGCCCAGTTAAAAAGAAATGTGGACCATAGCTCTGATTGAGTTACGTAGTTCTTTTTCTGTTTGAGTTATTTTCATTATTTTGAACTTGTGCAGGCAATTGGGATTGTCACGAAAGAAGAGTAAAATAACACAGGAAAGATGGGTATTTAGCTGTTATTTTTGATAGAAGTGATTATAAAATGTTGTGAGAAAAGCAACTTATTTGAAAGTTAATGTAAGTATCATAAATACTTTTTATAAAAAAAATTGAGAACTGTTTTCTTGCTGTTATCATACCCTAATAGCTCTTAAAGTGTAGAAAAAGCTGCCCCAAATAGACCCACCATCTCCCAAGTATGCCAGACCTGCAGTCTTTTTGAACTGAAGATATCTTAAATATGGTGAGTCACACTCGGTCACATCTCCGAAAGGAAACTTCACTTGATCTCTTGGAATAAGACTGCTATGCCTATGCAGTTGGTGGGCCTTGGCATTCCCTCTATTGATGCTCTTTATCATACAAATTTTTGGTCTTTTTTATGGAGGTTTTATACTTCAGATAATCTGGCCATCTCCTGGTTTAAGTCCAAATATCTATCTCCTTGGAAGCAGCCTTCTGCCAACGCATCTAAATTCTGGAAATTACTTTGCTCTACTGCACAGTCTGTTAGAAGTTCTATTTCTCTGGTCATTTCACTTAGCAGTACCTTATCTATGAGGTGTGATCTTTGGTGTAACTGCAAATCACTTTATGAACTTCTTCGTTCTGTTAGCCTCGGTTTGCCTTATGTTAATTG
>NW_021367539.1:0-901 GCF_001605985.2 Dendrobium catenatum
ACCCAAATCCGAATTTTTTTGGGTCGGGTTTCGAGTCGGGTCAAAAGTTGACACCCCTAACCATCATCACCACCACCACGATAACAAATACCTCATGCACATAGCACATAGGATAGATCATAAAAAAAGTTGAAATTATTTGTTCGTTAAAAAAAAAAAATAAAGAACTCAATATATATCACACATGTTTAGGTGCTTATGAATTAAATTTGAAATTTTTATAAATTTTAGATTGAGATGCTATGAGATATATTTAAAATGATCATAGAATAACTATTCTCACCAAAATAAAGTTAGACATTCACATAAGCTAGCTACGAAGGTGAGACGCTATGAGATTTTTTTTTCTTCATCCCTCCTTTCCAATGCCTCCATCTTCTTCATTGTCATTCATGAATTTAGGTCCCAATCCGCAAAAACAGAGATGAAGGATCTTCAATGAGCAAAAAAAAGCTAAGGGAGGGAATTCTGTTGTAGATTTCAACAAGTAGATGATTTTTTTTGGTTCCAAGATACGGCTCAATAAGTAGTAAAAATAGCAGGATAAACGACGTCTGATTTTTGTATTAATACTTCAACACCAAAGCAATATACAATGATCTACTACTAGAGAGTTAGATTGTCTCTACCTTTTGACCTAAACGTTGCTAGGAAGCCCTCAAGAAACAAATCATAGAATCAGCCCTAATTAAACTCCCTAATTGCCCCCAAAAGCAGCCCCCTTCCTTAATTAATTTCCTTCTTTCTATATTTAGAAATCAAAATTCTTTCCTTATTTTGTCACCTAGTATATTTAATCCATCCTTTCCTGGGTCTGGCAAAGGAACAATTATTACTTCCTCTGACCGGACGTAGAGCTACGTTCGGCCGCCAATAATATGTCGCCACGTGCTCTTACTCT
>NW_021367540.1:0-463 GCF_001605985.2 Dendrobium catenatum
GAAAAGGTTGAAAGGTTTTGTTTGATTGGAAGCTTCACTTCTTAAGTTTTCTTCGATTGCATACATTTAGTCATGAAAATTTCGTTAACACATGATTAGTACCTTTTTTTTAGTGTTAACTGCATTGATATTGTTGGAATCTTGATGATATTTTCCCTATGATCTACATCATAAATCTTACATATAGATTATGAAATGTTATAAAGGATTGTCATTCTCCACAAAAAAAAATGCATGTCAAACATTGTATCGGTGCTCGTTGGGAAATAACCCGAATTGTGAACAAGCAAGGTCATCATGCTGTTGACATTCAAATCTTGTAAGCTTTTGTTGGTGAAAGAAATGTAGAACAAAATTCTTTCTTCATATATCTAAGTATACCATGGAAGATAACTTTTCTTTATCTATCATTACAAATTAGTCGCAAAAACTCCTAGCTTCAGTGAGCGTCATTGAATGGTGA
>NW_021367541.1:0-274 GCF_001605985.2 Dendrobium catenatum
CCCCAAGTGTTCCGGTCCTCCCTCCGGTGTTGGTATCTGAATCCGTCGTCATATTCCCCTCTGCCCCTTTCAAAATCAGCACCTCGACGCTGAAAATCAGCACCTCGACGCTGAAATTCAACACCTCGATGCTGAATTTCCTCTCTTCTTCCACCAAAATCTGCACTCTCATCATATTTCCTTCTTCTTCCTTCAAATTCAGCACCTCGACGATCATTTCCCATGCTCATCTCCTCTCTAGAAAGTGGCTCTAGAGGTGGCATGTCATCCTCTC
>NW_021367542.1:0-644 GCF_001605985.2 Dendrobium catenatum
ATTAGTCAATTACAATGAATATAATAAAATTTATAATGACAATGCTGACAAATATGATCCAATGGCTTTTCTCTCTCCATTCTTTTCTTCCCCTCTTTCAGTTTCTTCTTGGCCAAGCAATCACGTGAGGGAGTTTGTAATTTCCATCCTGAATTTTAAGGATAATTGTTTTATCTAATAAAATACTGGTAGAATTATTTCAACCGGGAGTGTCCTCCTGGTTTTTCCCTTTTCAGCATTTTCCAAATAAAAATCTTTGTGTTTCTAATTTCTCTGTTTGTGTGCTGGGTATTCGCATAATGCTAAGACGAAAGGCTTTTCTACTTTACCGCTGTGAATATTCTAGCGTGCAATAATAATAATCAAATGTATTTTAAAAACTTTATTTTTTTCAATTAATTTTAATAGACTTAAAGTATATTAAAATAAATTATTAGATTACTCGTTGCAAACTTTAATTTGCTTAAGCTTAGCCCTCATTCAAAAAAGCCATAAATAAAAACAACGAATGGCTGGAAATTTTCTTACGTGAGCAATGAGCACAAATCGGTGCCTAATCTATAATTTTTTAAATTTTTTTTTTGGATGGCACGGTCCTCTATGAAAGAGAGAGAGAGAGCTTTAAACCCAAATGCAACCGATGG
>NW_021367543.1:0-1421 GCF_001605985.2 Dendrobium catenatum
ACTAAAACTATTTTTTATAAAAATTACAATCCATAATTCATACACGAATATACCTTCTCTTGCAAATGTATAGTAAGAACATTCAAACTCAAGGTGATGAGATAATACCTTCCATTACTGGTGGCGTTCGGGGGCTGGTTTTGGCAAAAGTCGGTGAGAGTTTGGTTGGGGCAGCTCTCGGACGTGATGAAAAAGTGCTCGCCGGTTGTTCATCGGGGCTGCTTGCGGACTTAAGCGAAGAGAGAGCAATTTTAGGGCATCTACGACTTGAGCGAGGAAAGGGAGAACTCTAAGCGTCAGCGCAGTTCTCCGATGCGCAACAGTTCTCCGACACAAGAGAGAAAGAAATGAGAAGTTGTTCGAAGAATTCATGAAAATAGGGCTTTAATCACAACCGGCAGATATTACGCCGGTAATGATTCGACGAGTTTAAGTAAGACGACGCAATATGTGCCCGTAATTCTGTCGGTCGTTACCGGAAGAATATGAGTCAGACACCTAAGAAATGCCGACGGAAAGATGTCGGAATGTGCACCAATTTTTCTACAGCTGATATTCGCCAGATAATGCATCGTTAAATTACCCGCGCTTATTCTACCGGTACGTGTGCCGGTTTTATCTGGCGTAAAATAGTATGCCGGAAAGTCTGACATAAATGGCGCATTTTCATGTAGTGAGAGATCAAAAGGATCATATTTCGATGACGGAGGTTGGAAAGACTGTAGTCGGCAGACGACAATGGTTAGAAAGATCATTGTCTTGTGATGGAGGTCGGAAGGATTGTAGTTTAGTGACGGAGGTCGGAAGGTCTAGCTTCAATTGGTGGTCGGGCAGAAGTCCGGTGTCATTCGGTTGTCGTGTGGAAGTCCGACGTCACTTAGTTTCTGGGAAGAAGTCTTATGTCAGTTGGTTGCCGGGCGGAAGTCCAACGTCAATCGGTGGCTGGGCAGAAGTCTAGTGTTTGGTGGTTGAGTGTGTGTCCGATGTCAATCGGTGGCCATGCAAAATTCCAATGTCTATTGGTGGCCAGGTGTAAGTCTGGCGTTAGTCTGTGGCTAGGCGCTTGGTGGATTCTCTTCCTCTCCTCTCTTTCCTTCTCTCCTTGCTTGGTCCCCTCATCCTCCCCCCTCTTTCCATGAGGATTGAGGGGTCTATTTTTAGTTCTCTATGAGTGGTGCGATAATTAAATACAAGGAAGATTAAAGGTAAGTTGAGAGTGGTTTGAATGGGGAGCTGATGTTGATTCCCTTGATAGTGGACTATCTATTGGACATTTCAATACTTTAGTGATGCCAGAATTCAACGATCTTGAGCTTATCAGATTCTTCATGTCGAGCCGCTTGATTTGACTATAAGCATGTCACATTTGAAAACCATTTGGTCATCTAAATTATGGTTTGAACTTTCCAAATGTACTATAC
>NW_021367544.1:0-837 GCF_001605985.2 Dendrobium catenatum
ACTCAAACTGGAACAAGATGTGGAGAGTAGGGAACTCGAATTGAGCTCAAGTTGGACCCAAATTTGACATGAGCAATAAAGAACTTGAACTTTCAAGAACAACACACAAGACTCAAGCATGAGTTGAACCTTGAACTTGGGTTTAATGGAATACATAGAACTGGGCTTTGGATGAATGAACAAATTAAGATCTAAGTGCACAGTCATCCAAGCTAACAACAAGTTGTAAGTAGGAGATGAAATTTTGATGCACACGAAAGATGAATGCAGCGAACTCCTACAACAATCCCCACAAACGTCTGTTGATTGAGAAGGCAATAGGAGAGACCAATAATGGAAGGACCGTCCCCTACAGCAAGTACAATCATCAAACCCACCTGAGATTGGTGAAAGGTGGACACAATACTAATGTCAATAGGGTCTCCTACAAATACCTTCAGGAGGTCGTAGTGAGTACAACAGTCCTCTCCAATGGCTACAAACAACTTGTGAATAACAACAGTGGATATATCGTAGACACGACGAACCACTGTGGGCACAAGTATAGATATCACCTACAGCAATGGTGATCAAGATCTTCAAATATGCCGGGTACAAAGACAACCCGATGTACGAAAAAGTACTCCCTGGCATAATCGGAAAGGAAGTATTTGAACAAATTAGAACCAAACTTCCTGGTGTTCCAAAGTCTCTTCTTAGCTATATATTTAAGAAGAAAACAGCTCTTGTACCCACAAATACCAGAAATAACAAGTCTGTTACATTGAAGATCCTAAAAGGAGTTCTCCCCAAATCAGCAGTCATTGACTCCAAAGTCCAGAAAGACCTTCCCCGATG
>NW_021367545.1:0-4952 GCF_001605985.2 Dendrobium catenatum
CACCTTCTGTCTCTTGCTTTAGGAGGCCATTGTCGATTTGAAGTCGAAAGGGATTGAAAGTGAAGTTTGGATATGTGATTGTTAAGTTAGAAATCCTTCATATTTAAAGAAAATGATACGTTCGTCCTGGACGAAAACAGTTCGTCCTGGACAAAAATTATCGTTCGTCTGGACGAAAATATTCCGTACAGATGATCAAATTTGTCCAAAATATAACGGTTTTTCGTAATCAACACAATTTACGATGCGTCCCTTCGTACAGGCTTTTGGACTTGACCGATTGTACAGACGAAAAAATTTTTGTACAGACGATCAAAAAGTTAATTTGTTTTAATATCTATTGAAAACCATCCCCTATAATGAAACGACGTCTGTTCGTCTGGACGAACAAAAAGTTCGTCTGGACAAACAAAAAGTTCGTACGGACGAACTTTACAATTATAACTGTCTTATCCATTCAACTACTGCATTCAATCGTCTCGACATTTCAGAGAAAAAATTTTTGTCCTGGACGATCATCAGATCGTACAGGCGAACTAATTAAAAACTGCTCTCAAAACGGTTAAAATTCTTGCAAACTGAATTTTGCACACATCGTCCAGTACGAAAAATTTCGTCCCGAACGATTTCCACAAATTTTTTAATTTTTAAATTTTTATTGAAGAAAATCAAACAAAACATTCAAAACATAGAAAATAAAGACAAAATCACAGACTCTAAATTAAACTCATTCAAAACACTCAAAAATCACAAAATTCATAACAAAACCAAAAACAAATAAACTAAGAAAACATAAATATCAATGTTGCAAAAACATTTTTATTTAAGCATTCAAATCAATAACACCAAGCCTTGTTCTTAATGTACTGAAGGTATCAAAGGCTAAAGGTTTTGTAAAAATGTCTGCAAGTTGATTTTCAGTTGAAACATGTGAGAGTTCAATTTCTCCCTTGGATACATGATCCCTTATGAAATGATGCCTTATGTCAATGTGTTTGGTTCTAGAATGTTAAATATAATTTTTGAAAATGCAAATAGCACTCACAATAAATTGGAATAGTGCCTATCGTTAATCATAAATCAATCAACTATTTTTTTAACCGAAGTACTTGTGCCACACAACTTCCTAATGCAATGTATTCTTCTTCTACAGTAGATAGGGCTACTGAATTTTGTTTTCTACTGGACCAAGAAACTAATGAATTTCTAATGAATTGACATGTTCCAGAAGTGTTTTTCCTATCCACTCTACAGCCTGCAAAGTCAGAATCAATGAATTTTGTTTTCTACTGGACCAAGAAACTAATGAATTAACAGGTTTAGCATTGTCCATTTCATATTTCTTGAGGATGTCCTTAATATATTTAGTTTGACTAAGAAATGTCCCTTCCTCAAGTTGCTTGATGCTAAAACCTAGGAAGGTTTTAGAATGGATTCTAGGAGGGAAATTGAATGTAGGGATTTTTTAGGGAATTCCTTTTGATTTGTAAGCATTAAATACTTTGTTTTGGGAGGGTTTGGGGATGGGGAATTTGAATGAGATTTAAGATCTCTTTAGATTTAGGTTTTCTTCGGGCTCTTGGCGTTGCCAGAGAATTTGGCGAGAGATCGATCCTCCTCTCGAATTGAGGATCAATTGTATCTTTATTGTTTTATTCATTACTACTAGTGAAATACAAGCTTTTTGTTTTGTTTTCTTCTCAGTTTTTCCATCCATTTTCCTCTGATTTGGTGCAGATTTATGTTGTAAACAGCAGAAATCCTGCTGTTTGCTCATCCATTTTTCTTGGGATTACTTGCAAACTCAAGTATTATCTTAGGGTTACTTGTGGACTCAAGTATTTCCTAACAGTTTCTTATATGAGAATAAAAGCGGGCTGGTTGTCTTTTGGGATTTCTTCCTGGCTGCTTTCCCGTGAATCCCCTGCCCCATTTCCTATGTTGGCTCCTCGGGTCCCTCTCTGGCTGCTTTCCTGTGGCTTGCTAGCTGGGCTTCCCGTGGATAGCTACTTGGGTTTCCCGTGGATTTTTCTCCCTGTTTTCTATGCTGATTATGTGGGCTTTTATGGTGTCTTTCGGCCCTTCTTCTTCCCCTTAACTCCTATTTTCTGTGCAAAATTTGTGGGCTGTTTTGTGGTGTTTTTTGGCCTGTATTCTGTGCAGATTTTAGGGGTTGTTTGTGGTGTCTTTCGGCCTTCCTCTTCCCCTTAGTTAATTGGTTTAATTAAGGTTTTATGTGGTTGTTTGTCTCCCCTTTCTCTCCTATAAATATGTGGTGTTTCTTGTAAAAAAAGGGTTGTTGTGTGCATATTTTTGGAAAGAAACCTTAGTGTTTTCTTGGATAGCTTGCAAGCTATGTCACTTCTTCCTCTCCTTCTTGGGAAAGCTTGCAAGCTTGTCCTCCTATCCTTCGTCTCGGACTTCTAACCTTCTTTTATCCGCAAGTTCGACTCCACATGTATCCTTCTTCTCAAGCAAAGAAAAAGCAACTTTTAGGTGTTTTTTTGTTTGTCAAGAATTGTAAGGTGTTTGTGTTTGTTTGTCAAGAATTGTAAGGTGTTTGTGTTTGTAAGTGTCAAAATTATAATCATCTTTTATAATGTTATAAAATTGTTGTTTTATTATTTCAAAAGTGTCTTTGTATCCTTCTTATTGTCCTAGGAAGAGTATCTTTTGCTTGCAAAAAATTAGGGATTTTCCTAATTGTTTGCATGCATCAGTCTTCCATAAGTACGATCTTTTCCAACATGTTCATTTCCACGACCTCTTTTTCCTTATCCTCTTCCATGAAAATTTTGAGAATATAGTACCTTATCACCTTTAATTATTGCCTTTGATTGAAGAACTTCTTCAAGTGTCTCCTCCTTTCGTTGCTCATGTGCCTCAAGAGAGTCAGCAAGCTCTTCAACAGTTGGTGTGCCGAGATCCTTTGATTCTTCAATCGTGCATACAACATTCTCAAAATTATTGGTTAATGATCACAATATCTTCTCCACTACTCGGGCATCATTTAACATCTCACCATTTCGCTTGAGTTGATTTACTACGGTCTGCATACGAGTGATGTAATCAGATACACCTTATAACTCTTTCATCTTCATCCCTTCTAATTCATATCTCAAAGTTTGGAGACGTACTTGCTTGACACGATCGGCACAATTGAACACTTTCTCTAAAGTGTTCCACGCTTCTTTTGAAATTGTCGCTCCGACAATCTTCTCAAAGCCCGACTCATCTATTGCTTGATACAGCAAGTAGAGAGTCGTTTATCCTTTGCCGAGTCTCTTTCAACGCCTTTAATTGGTCTGTTGTCATGCCTGCCTGCATTTTCAATGACTTCTCATGCATCTTGTGCGCCCAACAATGCCCACATTTGAATACTCTAATTGTCATAATTTGTCTTCGTAAGTCGTGGTAGTGGTATTTGCCCCATCGGAAAACTTCCATAATTTGCCATGGTGCTCTGATACCAAATTGTAACAAAAATTGAAAATAATTGGAAGAAGAAGAAGAAGAAAAACGGAAGAATGCACAACCAAAAACAAAATATTTTTTCTTCTATATATCTTATACTCAATTACAATTCTTTTATTTAAATGAAACATCACTTCACCGTAAAGCGGAGAAGCCCATACAAATACTCTTTTCCACCAACCCTGGCGAGGCAGAGAACTCAACTCCTTTTGTTTCTTCCAGAAGCAGGCAGAGAACAAAACTCCTTTTACTTCCTTCAGAAGCAGACAGAGACCCTGACTCCTTTTGTTTCCTCCAGAAGCAGACGGAGAATCTTGATCAGTTGCTGAAGTCGACCTCTCTCAAACCTCCAAGGAACCAAGGACGATGACCGGAGAAGACGACTCGGATCATTACTTGGAGCAACCTTTATAAATCCCCTCACAAACTCCCCCTCACAAGATCCTGATGAATTTGGGCTTCGTACTTCTTCAGGATCTTCTCTTGCTCCAGCTTGAATTGGGCTTGCAGAAATTTCTTCCTTTTCTCGAATTTCTCATCACATAAGTACATCCATCGTTGTATCTTGTAAAGTTCATTTTAAAATGGGTCTGTTGAATCTCCATCTGTCAGAAAACATCTATCCATAGGGACATGGACTTCAGAAACTTCTGGATTGCTTTCTTCCACAACGGACTCAATTTTTTTGTGATTTTCATTTTTCTAAACATAAAAAAAGACACGAAAAAAGAGACCTAGGAAGACACAAACCTAAGCTCTGATACCATTTTGATGCAAGAAAAAATTTGGGAAAAGCCCCAATTTTTTGCAAGAAAAAACAAAAGTTTCCTAGAAAATAGAAATTACACAAAATTCCCAAAACTAGACAAAATACAACTTATACGACAAAAAACAAACTTTAATATTATAAAATGACACTTACAACTCTTGACACATACAAACATATGAAATAAGCAACCCCTAAAATTGCTTGCCAATCATCGAGAAGAAAGATACAGGTGAGGTGGTCACTTGCGAATAGAAGAAATAGATTAGAAGCCGAGACGAAGAGCGGAGAAGCTCGCAAGCCTTCCCAATAAGTAGAAGAAGAAGAAGTGAAACAAGCTCTCAAGCTTTTCCAAAAAATCCTCAGGTTTTGCTGTCCAAAAATTGCTTTTTTTTTCCTCCCTTATGAGCTAAATGAAACAATCCTGATGATAGATCTTCCACATGAATCAGAACTTCGGCTTGCTGACGGATTTAACATTCTTTTCCATTTTTTTTTTTATTTTAAAAGAAAGGAAGACACAAACAACCTAGGAAAATCCTAACCTAAGCTTTGATACCAAATTGATGCAAGCAAAAAATTTGGGAAGATCCCCCAAATTTTTGCAAGCAAAAGCTACTCTTTCTAGGACAATAAGAATGATACAAAGACACTCTTGAAATAACAAAAATAACAATTTTATAACATATAAAAAGATGATTACAATTTTGAC
>NW_021367546.1:0-329 GCF_001605985.2 Dendrobium catenatum
AGTGTTAATTTTAACATTAATTATTTTTTAGTATTAATGTTATTGTTAGCAATAATATTATTACTAATAATTATATTAATGAAAATTTCTCAAGTGCTACACGTATTTGTGCCATGTCGATGATCTTGATGGAATGTACAATACTTATAGGTGTCTCTGAGTTCCTTCTCTTATGGTGCATGACATATGAAGAACTCCATTTTTTTTATGATGGCCTCAACCAACTTGGAAAGTGACACTCATAGTCGTGTGATCGTCATATAGTGATGAACTTGGGGATCTCTACTCTTAATATTAGTGAGTTGGGTGTGGCACTTCTTTATTATTCA
>NW_021367547.1:0-1858 GCF_001605985.2 Dendrobium catenatum
TAATATGTGAATAAAATATTCTATATATCAAAATTATGCTTAGGTTTTCTTTGATAAAAACTCCCCACTAAAAATGCAAGTGCACATGTTAATTAAGTAAATAAAGTGATATGGGGAGTGTCGATCCCTTGAGAAATTGTTCTGCTACAATGTAAATGTTCTATTACTGCTTACTAAAGTTACAAGACTTTTTCCTATGCAACGAAAATCAAGGTTGGATTTTGTATCTATTGAAAATTGAAATAGAAAAGATAAGAAACTAGTTAATAAAGCATTTTGGACTAATGATTGTGAATTTTCTAAATAGACTTTCATATATTTGATGTGCATCAGAGCATATGGATAATTAAATATCTGTCGAGCATGTAAGGATGTGAAGGGAGGTTTATGACCTTCCTACATTTATTATATCTCCATAGAACCTAAAACCCTAAATATCATATGTCTAGACATGCAAGAATTTCATTCCAATACTCATAGATAATATATCACACTATGTTTTAATTCTGCACATGATCATTGTATATATTAAATTAAGAATGACATATTAATTGAAAACATTCACTGATTCATTAAAAGAACAAAAGTCTACATTAATACCTGCAAATGATTCACACAATTAGCACAAACTTGAAGTTAACTAGCCATGGAATTAAGATATAAAGCAAACTTCATTGATAGCATAAGAGAGAAAGTACAAGAGTAAATGTGAAAATAGATATCACATGAATAGTACAAGTTCAATCACCACAATCCTTTCTCCTACAAAAGTTGCTTGCTCATAATAAGATATGCTAACAATCTCCAATTGATGCATGTTTATCTCAAATAGCCTCCCTAAGCCTTGATTCTAAGGGGGCATTACACTTAAGAACTCAAAACAAACAAAAAGACAAAACTCTCACTCACAAAGAATGAAAAACAATTTATACTAAGTACATAAATGGACTATGGCATCGTGGCGCTTGACAAGTGAGCATCACAGCGTTATAAAATGAACTAGCGTCTCAGAGCTGCTAGACATGCTCTATTGCGATGTTGGGTTGACCCGACATAATCTTTGGCTAAATCATCGTGACACTTCTTTTCGTTAACTACTCCGTCGAGTCAATTCAAAAGTTGAGTGCTGCGACGCTTGAATGTGCTCCATGGAGTTGCAGCATTAGTAGTACAGCGCCCCAGCACTTAAACAATTGAGTTCAAAGCACTGCAATGTACATTTCTAGCATTACGATGTTGTGGGCACTACGGCACCAACATTGGTTCTGTTGGATTGTTGACTTCAATAAATTTTCCAAAATTATCAATGTTGCAATGTAGAATACTAGCGATGGGGCATTGAAGCATTAATAAACTAGGCGTTGTGGCACTAATTCTAAAACTTATAAATTTTCTTTTAATTCCTAAAATATTCCTGCACAACAACTCAAAACAAATATTTTTTCTAGAATTTAATTCATTAGAATACTACATAATTTTAACTTAATAAATTTCCTCCAACATAAGCATTTATTTATCCTCAAGCAATGATGTAATCACCTATTGATAAACTTCATTAACCCAAGTAAAAATTTGATAATTTAAGATTACTAAAATATAAAAAAAATACATTACCATTTTAAAAAGCATGAACAATCATTCTTAAAAATTGATCTTTCTTAATAGTCATTCTTTGAGTGTTTAAGCATATAAGTTCAAGATGAAATGTTAACTTAAATATTTCCCTTGATTATTAGGATTTTTAAATTAGAAATAATTGATATTTATTTATTTTATTTAGCACCTATAATTTTGTATTATTCTTAATTTTAAATATTTTTAAATTACTATTTTGATTTTGGCTAAATTAGTTATCAAA
>NW_021367548.1:0-1389 GCF_001605985.2 Dendrobium catenatum
TTAGAGGTTGTTATGAGATTTAAGTATTTAACCTAAAAAGCCTATAAATTGCATACAAGAAAGATGTGACCATTGGTAAATTCTAATATAAATCTAGTTTCAATATGTAAGATTTACCTTACTTCCTAAGCATACAAGCAATTTCATAGATTGTTCTCTCTTTCCACATCTTCCTTGTGAGTCCACGTCAAATCCTTTACTTGATAATTCTATGCAACTTGCTCCTAAGAATATTAGAGATGACGAAATAGTGTCCCTTGGCGATGAGTGGAATTTTGGGTATGAACTTTTTTCTTTTGCAAATAGAAGTTCTTGCTTATAAAATTTGAGCTTTGGAGTTTCTCTAATTCCTTTACAATGCCACGTTTGGTGTAGTTGTAGTTTATAAAAAATTAGATTATGCATCATATCTCTATGTTTCCTATGGTGATGATGAAGCTTATATTTCTAAGAAAGTACAGTATTACTTTGTTTCATTTTCCTAGAGGATGGAAAAAGTTCTTTTCTGTGAGTTGGGAAAAAGTTCTTTGATTGCTGATGTATATTTTTTTTTATATATTTATAATTTGGTAATAAAATTAATTTTTTGGCATTATATATTTTTTTAACATGTGACATTCCTATATTCTTTTATCAGACCCAATTTTTCCCTTGAGGATTTTTGAAAAATTTTAGAAAAATTTCATTGAATGGTTCAAAACATGTTTTACTTTGGAAAGCTTGGTTTGCTAATCTATGAAATAGTGAATGTAAAAGAAGGATTTATAAGGCTAACCTCAAATAATTGGGATATTGAGTAATGTTGATGATGATGAAAGTATGCTTTAGTTTATGATCACCCATCTATATATTGACATGTTAATGTTACTAAAATCTGAAGCATGAAGATTTAATCTTGCCTACATCTAATTTATGCTTGGACACTTAATTTTTCCGAAAGGAAAAATATGTATGCACTCTCCAGTTTGTTACACAAAACAATTTAAAACTGAAGAGGATTTAAAGGTTTGATGAGGACTCAAAGCTAGATAATTTATGTGAAGTTAAGTTGTGAGCATGCATATTGCACATCAATGTAATATTTTTATGGTTTTATGATTCATTATGTTTTTAGATATCTATAATTTCATCAGTTTTGTTAAATATTTTTCTTTTGTCTCTGAACTTTGAGACTGTTTATTAATATTTGATTGTAAAGAATTGATATTTATTCTAGAAAATCAAACATGCAAATTTGTCTAAAAGGTCTGTAGCTTCTTCAAAGTTATGCCTGTTGCTCCTACAAAGCAGCAATTAGCAACATCCCTTGGAAGTTATCTTCTTGTATTGGTGTTAGACCTATATAATATTAAATTTTGTTGATTTCTTTCTTGTCTTTTTCTTTGCTTT
>NW_021367549.1:0-1344 GCF_001605985.2 Dendrobium catenatum
TGAGGGCTTTGTCTTATGTTTGCCCTAGGGGCAATTATGTCCTTTTATTTTCCTTCATGTATTTGGCTATTTAAGCCTTCCCCTTCCTCTTGGAAAGGGATGATGATTATTGAATGAAAAATTTTACTCTGGTGTTCTCTTTGTGAGTTCCTTCTTGAAGATCTCTTAGTGAGTTCTTTATTTGAGATCTCTTTGTGAGTTCTCTAGGTAATTACAAGCATAGCTCTTCTTCTCCCCCATAAACTACCACAAGCAAAGTCCAAGAGTTGGAAGAAGCTGAAGCCTCCACTAGTGCCGCCACCCTTGGAGCCCCATCCTGTCGGCCACCCTAGCTCCACCGGCCGGCCACCTTGCCGTCGGCCTCTCCCCTCTCCACCCCTTCCCCCACACCTCCCTTCCCTAGCCTTCCTTGGAATTTGAATTTCAAAATTCAAATTCTTCCCAAATTTGAAAATTCCAATTATGGAAATTTTTTGAATGACTTCAAATTATAAATTAAATTAATTTTGATTTATTTAAAATTTTCCTAGTCATCATTCATGTTTGGAAACCCCTCTCCCTAACTCCCTCTCTCTCTCTCTCTCCATACCGCCGACCCCCTCATTGGGCTTCCCATTGATTGCCATCAATGCACCCCCTCCAAATTTTGAAATCTGAAATTGATTTCAATTAAACCCCCTCCCATCCCAATTAAAACTGAAATCTATTTCAGTTTTTCTACACAAAGCTCTCACCCTTCTCTCTCCACTTTGCCACCTAAGCAACAATTAAACCCCTCATAAATCCCTTAATGACCGCCGGCCCCATTTACTCCCTTAATTGTGTTAATTTGAAATTCAAATTAACAATTCCCCTTAATGAAAATCTGAAATTAAAATACAGATTTCCCCTCTCATCTCCTTTCCCCCTCACCCAATTAACTCCTTAATTAAATCCAATTAATTCCTATTGGGTTTGAATTGATCCCATCAGCCCTGACGGAGAGTTCTGGGATGAAGTTCCTGTGTTTCCCTGCAGCCATGGCCGACCACTTCCCAAGCCTCTTCTCCCCCTAAGCCTCCTAGCTGTAGAGGAGTACAATTCCTGGATGCTGCCGTGGATTATAGCAGCATAGTAATGATGCTCTGCCTTCTCCAGTAGACCCGTATTGCTGCCTAAGCCTCCTTTGACGGGACAAACTGCTGTCCCATTGCTTTAAGTTGCTGTCAAACTGCTGTTAGAAGTATTTTAAAGGCCAAAAGGGGGTTTTCAACCCTCAATTGCTGCAGCCTACACATCTCCAGTTGCTGTCCAATCATTTTGGTGGTCATCTTTTGCTGCCATGCTGTCCAAGGAGTCAATGAT
>NW_021367550.1:0-1337 GCF_001605985.2 Dendrobium catenatum
TCATATCATAGAAAGTAGAATTAAGCAACTATTATTCTCATATGCAAAAAATATGAAAAGGGTAATTCAATGCATGATGTTAACAACAATGGAAACGAAAATTTGAGGTCAAACAACCTCTTTATTTATTGAACACATTTTTATTTTAAAACTAGAATACTAATTTATCAAATATGAATCAATCGAAAAATATGGCAAGGAAATATCCACAAATCCTAGAAACAAATCAGTAATATGCCCTATTATTTAATGAATAAATTTAAATGAATCATTCAAATTTTGAGATGATCCAAAGAATATATAGAAATGATAGAAATATTTATTGGAGAGGAAGAAATTTTTCAATAGGAAGAGAAACAAGGAGAATTATACCTGTACAAGTGGAAATTGGTATGAAATCTTTCAATAGAGCAGATGAGGCGACCTAGGCAGAGAAGCGATGGGGTTGTTCGCGAATGTGGCTTGGGGGGTTTTCGGTCCTAAGCTTCTCACGCGAAAGGGAGAGAGCACAGTGAGGGAGCGTCTTGCAAACTCAGACGAAACGGAGAGAGAGGGAAGCAGGCGATCTTCTTGCCAACTGTGGGAGGCTGGAGTTCGTGCTATACTGAGGGGAGCGACGGGGCTTCTCACGCGAACTGGAGGAGATGGATGGTTCGGGTTCGGAACTACTGAGAGTGGGATCGTTCAGTGGGTTTTTTGCGAACCGGAGAGGGTGAGGGAGACGGAATTGCAAGATATGGGGAGCCTGGGTTTGGTTTCATGAATTGATAAAGTGAGGGAGCTGTGAGACTTCCGCCTGGAGTTTGTGAACAGAAAGGTGAGGGTAGGCAGTTCGTGCCAATGGAAGAAGGGATGAACTGAAGTCTTCAGCTCTCTTACCAAACAGAGAAGAGACCGGTTGGGAAGGATTTTGCTTAGGCTTTTCGCAAGAGGGAGAGAGCAGTTCGCCAATGGCTGAGAGGAAGAGATCGTGGAGGAGCAGTTGTGCGAATCCAAGAGATGGGGTTCATTTTCGCTGGATAGAGAGAGTGGGGGAAGTTTCCGAACTGGGAGAGGAGGCGTCCGTTTGCGAATTAGAGAAGAGATGTAGAGGCTTTTTGTGCGAATGAGAGAGTGATAGGGAGTTGCCAACTGCAAGCCTGGGAGTTGGGATTTTTTTTTTTTTTTTGAATTGCTGTTAACTGCTGGGGTCTTCGGTTCGTTCTAATAGAGAGGAGATCCTGAAGCTTATTACTCGAGAGAGGAGGCTGATCGTGTTGAGTGCAGTTCGTGAACTAAGGGGGAGAGGTCATGGGGGATAAGGAGTTTGGACAGGATTTTAAACTCTTATTTAATTA
>NW_021367551.1:0-219 GCF_001605985.2 Dendrobium catenatum
GCAGCACTATTTTTGACCTATCCCAGCGGTTTTAACCCCGACTATTTTTCTTGCAGCGGTTCTAAAACCGCTAAATATCCGCTGTAATTGCAATACGTTGCAATGACATTCCGCAGCGGTTCAAGGACCGGCGGGGGAGAAATGCTGACTTTAGCAGCGGTTATAACCGGTGCAAATATCCAGAATAGTGCCAGTTATAACCGCCACAAATAATGCAAA
>NW_021367552.1:0-757 GCF_001605985.2 Dendrobium catenatum
ACTCGACTCGAGCCGGATCAGACTCGATTGTGTTCAATTAGACTCGATTAGTTTATTTTTGTCGCGTCGCACCTGATTTAATTTGAATTGATCTTTATTTTGGACCCGATTTCGTACGATTAATTTCGTTGCGCTGACTCGAACTCGAATTGACTCGAATTGAGCCAAATTCAGACTTGAGTCTAACCTAGTTCAACACAATTTAATTCTGTTAGAGCTCATGTGACTTTCCAATGAATTTTGAATTTTATTCCCAAATCAAGAAATGTGATCCAACGGTTCTAATTGCATCGGGCGCTTGATCCTGCTATTTCAGAACTCTCAGACGCGTGATATACTCGTTTTGGAACGAGGCAGGTCCTGGACAGCAGGGGTTCAGGCGAAACAGAGCTTTGGCTCTTGGTTTAGAGGGCTTCCATGAGATCTCCCACTAGTTCGCAATAGTCCAGACGGACAAAGGGAGGAAGGCGGCATTAAGACCGGATCCCTATCTATCTCACGCTCGGATTCTCTCTCTCGGCATTCTTCCCCAACTCTCTCTCTCGCACCCTCTCTCCCGCACCCTCTCTCCCTCGCTTCACGCCCTCGCTCTCTCAATCTCACGCCCAGCTCCCTTAGTCTCCCGACCTCCCTTTGCTCCCTCTCTCGTTTTTCTCGGTACCGACCCGACGCCAAGAGATAGAAACGGGCCGAAGCCCCTCCTGCATTAGCGAACTCCGGTCAAGGCGGAAGCCTTGCTCTATTCGACGGCAGCTCC
>NW_021367553.1:0-1068 GCF_001605985.2 Dendrobium catenatum
TCTTGGCACAAAACATGTTACCAGCTCCTTTCTTATTAACAAAAGAGAGAATATCACTAGCAAGAAGAATACTATCAGTTGATAATCTAGCCTTAACAAATTCAGCTTGATTTTCTTTAACAATAATAGGCATAATTGAGCTCATTCTATGAGCAATGATCCTGGCAATGATTTTGTATAGAGTGTTGCACAATGAGATGGGCCTATAATCCGAAATAGCCACAACATTTCTATGTTTGGGAATAATTGCAAGAGCAGTGGCTTTAATACCACTAGGGAGATATCCTTTGAAGAAAAAAAATCTGATGTCTTTGCAAACAAGAGGTCCAATAACGTGCCAGGTCGATTTATAGAAGTGATAATTGAACCCGTCAGGACCTGGTGAAGATTTAGAAGAACCTTTGAAGACAGCAGCTTTGATTTCATCATCCAAAATGGGAGAAACAAGCAAATTAGCATAAGCATCAGGAATAATAGTATCAATTGGAAGAGAAAATAAATTAGTACAAGAAGGTGGAGCAGGATTAAACAGATCCTGAAAATGCTTAATAATGGAATTTATCACATCTCCTTTCTCCATATTCGGATTAGCAGTAAATAAGTTGACAATTGATTTAGAACTACCAATACGACTTCTGATTTTCCCATACATAAATTTAATTTCATCTTCACTATGTTGGAACCAATTTAATTTGGCTCTTTGAATAATCCAACTAGCCTGCTTTGAATAGACATCCGAAATTTGCAAATTTGTGTCTTTAAGAGAGGCAGCAAGAGAACCATCCAAGGGGTTGCTCATAAGAAGATCAAGAATGTTCTGTTGCTTATCATGAAGAAACTCAAGCTGAGTGTTAAGGGAGTTAGAGTTTGCCCAATCTTGATTTTTAATAGCACCTTTTAAATGTCTAAGAACATAACAAAAATGAGATAAAGGGTTACCAACTAAAGGCAAAGAGATTGCATTTAAAAGATAAGCCCAAAATATGTCATTTTTAGTCCAGAAATTCTTAAACATAAAACGATGATGAGGTTTAAAGGAAACCCCAGAGTGTAAGATAATGGGGGAAT
>NW_021367554.1:0-218 GCF_001605985.2 Dendrobium catenatum
GATGTACATGCCTATTGCATTTCAGGTGAACATTAACTCTGCAAAATCAAATTTAGATGGACTCATTGTTCATGTTTCCTCAAATATATGCAGCATTAAAAGTCTCAACTAGCCGCATCTAAAAATTAATCAACTTGATTGCATATGAAAATTAATTCTCATGCAGAGTTGAGTTTTTAGCATTTCATCTTAATCTATTAGTTGAGAACTTAAACTAT
>NW_021367555.1:0-249 GCF_001605985.2 Dendrobium catenatum
TTCAGTGGTTATTTGGAACAGACAGGTTTATCAACATGCCGTAATGTAGCCTCATCAGATTGCATTTCATGAATAGCATCTTCTCTATTATTCCTTACACGGTCATGCATCTCTTTGCCAGTCTGTGTTTGCACCGCACTCTTTCTTTTAGTACCTCATTATTCACATGCTCTATGCAAGACATCAACTTTGTCTGCTGTTTTAGTTTAAAGTTATCCACAATATCATCGACTGGATAAATGATAAATT
>NW_021367556.1:0-349 GCF_001605985.2 Dendrobium catenatum
TGGGGGGGCAAAATTTTCATATAAATGGATAAAATAAAAAAAATAAATTGAAGACATAATTTAAAGCAAAATCTTATATTACATTATAATAGGTAAATTAAAAATTATTATAAGCTTATTAATCTATTTTGTACCTTTTGATAATATTATATACAACCTCATTAGGAATCAAATTAAACACATCTTTTTCAATGTTAGATACCAGACAATCATTGAGTCAATCATCATTATGTTACTATATATTTGTTATTTGATAATCCTTATTTTAGAAAATACTCTTTCCACTATATATAGCAGTAGTAATTGATAAAATTAATGCTAAAGTAATCAGTCTGTAAATTAGAGGATA
>NW_021367557.1:0-1309 GCF_001605985.2 Dendrobium catenatum
ACTTTTATTAAGAAAAAGATTTTTACAATTCACCCCCCTCTTGTCGTTTAGTAATTTCACCAAATGCTCTCACAAGGTCTTTTATGAGAGCACGTCTCTTTTTTGTCAGACTAACCAAGAAAATCATCTTCCATCAAACACAAATTTATTGTCTCCTCTTCAGCTTCTGTCTCAGAAGAGTTAGATGTAGAATCTACCTAGAATGCCTTTTGGAACCGCCTCTTGTCCTTCTTGAATTTGGATTTCTTCTCACCCTTCTCCTTACTTGGGTGAGCGTTAAGTGTAAGATAATCAACTTACATATCCTAGCATCCTGTATTCAAAGAAAATCATATCAGAAGAACTTTTAAAATTTTTTCTACCCTTACCTTTGTTCCATTTCTAATGGTGCTTTTGTTCATTCCTTAGAAAGCTTTTGAATTGCTTAGTGATTAAGACAACTTCATCACTTTCAGACCCAAAAGAATTAGTCTCTGCATCATTGGCCTTCAGTGCCACAATTTTCTTTTTCTTTTTCTCAATTGCATAATGTTGACTTTGGTCCACTCCTTATTCGTAAGCAATGAATGATCCAAGTAAGTTATCAATAAAATAAATATTCAAATCCTTAGATTCAGTTATTATAGTAATCTTAGCATCAAAGGAAGAAGATAAAAATCTCAAAATTTTATTTACTTTTTTATAGTTAGTGAGTTCTCTTCCTAAGGCATGCAGTGAGGTGATGATTTGAGTAAACCTAGTATACATGTCAGATAGTGATTCAATAGGTTTCATGCAAAAAAGTTCATAGTCATTCAATAAAATATTCAACCTAGATTGCTTAACTTCATTTATTCCTTCATAAGCAATACACAATCTATACCATATTTCTTTTCCAGCAGCATAAGTTGAGACATGCATGTAATCTTTCTATTTTAAAGTACAGAAAAAATAGTTCAAGTAATTTGTATTAAGTTGTGCTAAATCCCTATCATCAGTCCATTCAATGAAAAGGAAGTTTAGTTTTTATGCAATTTATTTCACATGATGGAGATGAATAACCTTCTTTAACAAGCTTCCACATGTGATAGTTAATCGATTTTAAAAATATAGACATGCAAGTTTTCTAAAAATCAAAAGGTATATTGTCAAACAAAGGTGGTCGAGAAATAGAAAACCCTTTCGATGTATTATGATTACTAGAGTTAGCCATGGATAAAAATTCAAAAGTTTTTAAAAACTTGATTTTATGAATCCTCCACTGATACCACTTGAAAGTTCGTTAGGGATGTTAAGCCCTTGTGAACTAGCCCAAGGCTAACCACGAGGG
>NW_021367558.1:0-213 GCF_001605985.2 Dendrobium catenatum
ATCAGATATTTTGAAGAGAGAGAAAGAGAGGAAAAGAGAGGGAAAGGTTGGATTTCGAAGGCCGCGGAGTGCTTTTCGTCCGACGCCGCTGTTGGGAAAAGTGAAGATCTCGTGGTAAGGACTCCGAATCCTATTTCTGTTTTCAGAGAAATTGAGTTTTGACCGAGTTGTGCATTGTTTTGTGTTTTCGTAGTCGAACTTTTGACCTGATTT
>NW_021367559.1:0-1116 GCF_001605985.2 Dendrobium catenatum
TCTGTACTTTGCTATGACAAGATTCTTATAAGTTTTTTTTGCTATGACAAGATTCTTATAAGCTGTAATTCACTTAAACAGCAATTCTGGGTAATCTGTGAATGATTCAGCCTGCACCGAAATCACTGAAATCCGAATTCTGGAACCAAAATCTGGAATCAAATTCTGAAATCCGAATTCTGGAATCAAATTCTGTGAAACCCGAATTCTGTGAAAGAAATCTGTGAACCTAGTACTGCACAATCTATGTAGATATAAGTGTTGAAGCATAATCTGTTTATACATAAACTGCATTAATGCTGAAGCACTCTGCCCGTCAAAACCGTGGTATATAAACTACATTTATACATAAACTGCATTTATGCATTGCCACAGCAATTTAACGAGGGGATATCATTTTCTGGAACCGAAATCTTTGAAACCCCAGCTTTTTCTGATAAACGAATTCACTGGAATTAACCGAAGTCACTGGAATAAACCGAATTCACAGAATTCACTGGAATAGAAACGAATTATGTGAGCCTTTTCTGGATAAACCGAATTCACTGGAATTGAATTCTTATGAAACTGAATCACTTGCTCATTTTGAAGATCATAAAAATTTAAAGCAAAAGCAAAGCTTCTATTTCATTTTGATGACCCCAAACATCTTTTCCCAAAAGAAGTCAAACCATGTTAATCACAAAAAACTAACTCAAAACATATTAACCCATAAAGAGTCAAACCCCAAAAATGTAATCCAAAATAATAATGAACATTTACTTAAAAACCTTCAATATTTGAGTACTTGTACTCATCTCCCAACTCCTCTACAGCCCTTCTACTTTGCAACTTTGGACGCTTTGGTTGTCTTACTTGTGTAATAATTGTGTCATTCACCTCCATATTATTATGTAATGGGTTCTTACATGTAGAGCGATGATGACCCCAAAGATTACACCTACTACATTTATGCACTTTCTTGTCCTTTTCCAGAAAATTAGGCAATCTTCTTCTTTTGGGTCTTCCTCTAGGTCTTGATGTATTTGGCGCTCCAATCTCAACAGCATCGTGAATCACTTGCCATTGGTCCTTTCCATGTAACATGCCAATGGCTCCATCGTATGCCATCCTGTA
>NW_021367560.1:0-259 GCF_001605985.2 Dendrobium catenatum
TATATATATATATATATATATATCACAAAATTTTATGCTAGCAAAACAAAGTTTATGAAAAATAAAATAAATAGTTAAAAATATATGGGCCGTAGATTAGATTTACTTTATTGATTGATGGACAATAGCATATCGGGCCAGAAGATGATGATGAATAAATGTTGCCCATTCTTCCCTTTCATTTTGAACCGTCCATTCCTTGGCCTTCGTTTTTCTATCATAATGGTGTCCTTAGGCCAAGAAAGCAAATAGTTTCAGG
>NW_021367561.1:0-583 GCF_001605985.2 Dendrobium catenatum
TAGTGCTCCATTGGATAAGGACCCAAGTGGTAACTCTATTAATCAGAAGAAGTATAGAGGCATGATTGGATCTTTACTTTACTTGACTGCGAGCCGACCTGATATCATGTTTAGTGTTTGCCTTTGTGCTACATTTCAAGCTGACCCTAAGGAGTCTCACCTGACTGTTGTTAAGAGAATTTTTAGATACTTTTGGGGACACAAGGCTTAGGGATTTGGTACACTAGACATAGCACTTCTTTTGAGATTATTGATTTTTCTGACTCTGATTTTGCATGATGCAAGGTGGATAGAAAAAGCACTTCTGGAACTTGTCATTTCATTGGATAATCTTTGGTCTCTTAGTCTAGTAGGAAGCAAAACTCTGTTGCACTTTCCACTGCTGAAGCTGAATACATCTCTCTTGGAAGTTGTGTGGCCCAAGTCCTTTGGTTGAAACAACAGGTATTGGATTTAGGATTATCTGTAGGTGTCATTTCAATCTTTTGTGACAACACTAGTGCCATATGCATCTCTAAAAATCATATCCAATATTCAAGGACTAAATACATTGACATTAGACATCACTTCATTAGAGATCATG
>NW_021367562.1:0-309 GCF_001605985.2 Dendrobium catenatum
CGAGATTCACTCACCGCAGAAGGTGAGCGCTTTTATCACAACCGTTTTTCTCTTTCTGCCTGTCGTTTCCATAGATTTTTAGGTTGTCCAGGACTTTCACTTCTTATCTAGTTCTGTTGTCAATCTCGCCTGCGTCAACTATTTCTCCGTTCTCCCAGATATGATCTAACTTTTTTTTTTTTCCTATAACTTTGCTCTATTTTTCTTGAAGATCTGGAGATCGGGTGCTGTATTGTTCTTTGTCATTTGGAGTCGATTTAGGTTTTTTTTCAAGCTTTTTGTTTTTGTCGGACTACTGCTATGCCAAGT
>NW_021367563.1:0-1663 GCF_001605985.2 Dendrobium catenatum
ATCCGGCAATTACACAGTCAGCAGCCGTTACCACGCGGCGCGAGCTGATTCTTTAGGCAATGCTTGGCGCTTACCGTTAATGGCCGGATTAACCACAGCCGTCGGATGGCGGATCGAACGGCTGGGATCGAAGAAGCTCCGATACCGCGGGATCTAATCTGAGCCGTTGATCAAGATCAACGGCTGGGATTTTGTCTTCAACCTCCCGCTCGTATCCAAGACCATAGAGTTTCTCTGGATTGATCCGGGCGATCCCGCCGGTGAACTCTGATGAAATTTCACAGGGAGGATCAGGAGGGTGGAAACTTCCAATCCAACGGTGGAGATCCGTTGGGGTGAAGGTTTCCTTCACACTTGACCAAACTACCTAGCTAGGGAGCTCGGGATGAAGAGATTACCACAGAGAAGGCCTCAACGAATGAGCTTCTCTATCTGGAAGCTTCAGGGGACTGTGGCGAACAGTTCTCCTTCAGGTGTCGGGGTCAGAGGACGGCCGGAGGCGCGACTTCGAGCGGGACGCCAAAGGCTTTCACGGGCGCTTGCTCGAACGGAAGGAGGGATCGATCTCTAGGCTCGAAGGAAGCTTCCAGGAGTTCGAAGGAGTTCTGGGGATCGAACGAGAGCGAATGTCAATGCCTCGTGAGTTCTGGCGAGCTCAGGGGTATTCGGCCACCCTTCGGGAGCTTGGATGGCCGGGATTGAACTGGGGAAGGCTCGGCTCACTGCCAGGTGAACAATGGTGATGTCCAGGAGGGATCGTGGAGATCAAATTGGTCGGCAGCAGCCTTGAGCCAGGTTTTGTCTGGGGGGACCACCGGAACTTAAATTCCATTGTCTCCGACCTCCTTCGGCCATGGCCTAGGTCAGGTTGACCGGGGGAGACCGATGGGGACATGATGGAGCCAAGGGTGAAGTCAATTTGGCCTGGGAGGCCTGGATCGAACTGGTGACTGGGTTGGACCCAAACCTGCTCGGTTCGAGTCGAATTGAATCCAAATAAAGGTGCTATTGAGTTCACCCAGTCAAGCCATATGGCTAACCCAAGTGAGCCCAAGGCTTGGGTCAAGCCATATGGCTAACCCAAGTGAGCCCAAGGCTTGGGTCACCAAGAGGGGTCTCTTGGGTACCCAAGATGTTATCCCATACATTCAAAAGACTTGGAATGGACTTCATTCAAAAATTTGAAAGAGGAAGGGTGTATGGGTCCATGGGTCAAACTTGGTTGACTTGGTCAACCAGGTTGATCCAAGGTCTGGGTTTGAGTTCAACAAGTTGAGTTTAACATTTAAAATTCATTGGAAGTGGTTTCAAAGAGTTTGGAATTGATTTGATTTGATATGGCCATTTGAAATCCCATAAGGGTATTTTGGTCAATTTTGACCTATTGGTCAACTAGGGTCAAAAATGAATTTGAAAAATGCAGTTTGCTGTTCATTGGGTTAAAATCAAGAGTCTGGAAGTGGTTGGAGGCTTTGATAAGGGCTCCAAGATCAAAATCTCAAAGGGGTTACGTTCAGTGGCATAGGCTGAAAATATTTGAAGGTTTTACAGCCTTTGAATTTTAATTCAGATTCTGGGGTTAGAGACCTTAGAATAGGCTCAAAAATGGAGGGTAACCTCTAGAGACATGTCTTATCACTTTGCAGGTGATAGACCCTGAATC
>NW_021367564.1:0-481 GCF_001605985.2 Dendrobium catenatum
ATTTCTTTCCCGTTCTACACATTTTCCAATTCAATTCATTTATTATAATATAATTGGAGATCATTCATAATTTACTAAATTTCTTTATCCATAGACAACTAAAATACTACTAAGCAAAAATGTATAATTTTTAAAAATAATCAAAATACAGGAAACTATGTAAAATATCATTATAAAATTTTAATCATACTCTGATACTATATTTTTTAGTCCGAATTATTTTTTATTCCATAAAATTTCATAAAATCCAAAACATCAAGGAAAAAATATTCAGAAAATACTCAAAATGTTAGTAATCACAATCTTTATAACATATAAAAATTTACGCTGTAAAAGTTCTACCAATACAAAGTTATCATCGTATTTCGATAACAAAAATATAAATTTTATTGAATAAATCCCAAAAATATCAAATTATTGAAAACTGAGATAGACAAAATGGCACTTGATATGAATAATTTTTTCAACTAACTCGCTACAA
>NW_021367565.1:0-562 GCF_001605985.2 Dendrobium catenatum
GCTGAAACATTAGATTACCCAGGCAGAAACTTAATTAGTGATGATAAACGCCTGATAATCGATAATGTCCTTAAACAATTCAAGTTTATGTGAGTACTCGATTTTATAGCATAGGGATTACTAGATTTTAAAGCAGTTTGATATTTTTTTTTGTTTTTAAATTATACCAATATATACTAAACAATAGCAACCTAAATCCGAATTAACGAGTACAACTGTAATGCTCGGTAATACTCTGTATTCCTCCGTATTGCTCGGTATATATGGGGTATATACTATTCAATAACTACCTAAAACCGAGGTTACGAGTTCAAGAATAATGATTGATATTGCTCGGTATTTCTCGGTATTGCTCGGTATTAATCGGTATTGCTCGGTATTGCTCTATACATCTGCGATCCCGACATTTAACTTATCCATTATAGTCAGTACCGAACGTATACCATTCTATAATATAGAATACCGACCTAAAAAAACTAATGTCGTCCTCGCAGTTTAACGATACTGCTAAAACGAACTTTTGATACCCTTTAATGAAACAGTAAAAAGTAGAAGAAAAACA
>NW_021367566.1:0-232 GCF_001605985.2 Dendrobium catenatum
ATAAAAAGACAGACACCTAAAGGAAGGATTAGTGAATGATTGGGACTCAACCATTCACTAACCCAATCCCCCATGATTGCTCTTCACACATAAGATCCATGTCTAAAATTTCATACGATAGCAGGTCTCCCAAAGTTAGGATTTAGGTATAAGTAGCTTTAAAATAATTTTAAAAAAATACTTGTAGATATAAATATATTTTTTTTTTGGAAAATAAAATAATTGAAAATAA
>NW_021367567.1:0-897 GCF_001605985.2 Dendrobium catenatum
AAGAAGAACCAATCCCTGAAGAGGTAAAACCCCTTTTAGAAACTTTTTCCGATGTCTTCCCTGAGGATTTGCCCTACCAACTGCCACCCCTAAGGGACATCAAACATGCTATTGACTTAGTCCCTAGGGCCTCTTTACCTAACCTGCCTCACTACCGAATGAACCCTACTGAGCATGCTGAGCTCAAGAAACAAGTGGATGAACTTTTACAACGCGGGTTTATTAAGGAAAGTCTTAGCCGTGTGTTGCCCCCGCCCTTCTTACCCCTAAGAAGGATGGGCGTGGAGAATGTGCGTTGATAGTCGTGCTATCAACAAGATCACGATCAAGTATCGTTTCCCAATCCCTCGCCTTGATGACATGCTAGACATGATGACAGGGGCCACACTTTTCTCAAAGATTGACCTCAAAAGTGGCTACCACCAAATTAGGATCCGCCCGGGGGATGAATGGAAGACCGTGTTCAAAACCAAAGATGGGTTGTACGAATGGACAGTAATACCTTTTGGATTAAGTAACGCGCCTAGCACTTTCATGAGAGTAATGACTCAGATCCTTAAGCCTTTGCTGGGAAAATTTGTTGTAGTATACTTCGATGACATTCTGATCTACAGTCGTTCGGTGGAACAACATTTGAATCACTTACAACAAGTCTGTGAAATTTTGAAGAAAGAACAAATGTATGCCAACCCTAAGAAGTGCACTTTCCTCACGAATCAAGTAACTTTTCTTGGGTTTATAATCTCTTCCCACGGCATATCTGCTGACCCCGAAAAGGTGCGAGCAATCAACGAATGGCCTATACCAAAGAATATTAGAGATGTCAGGAGTTTTCACGGATTGGCCACGTTTTATAAGAGGTTTATCAGAAACTTTAGCACCATAGTGGGTCCCATA
>NW_021367568.1:0-270 GCF_001605985.2 Dendrobium catenatum
CAGGAGAGACAAATTCAAATTGAAAAAAGGGTTTTCTCTCTCTAAAAACCCGGACTCTCTCTCTCTAGAAAAAGCCGAGAAAAACAAATCTTGTATCTAGAACACTAGAAGTCATGGGAGTATTAATTGGCTTAGATTTATCCATCTCATATTTCTTCAAAATGTCCTTTATGTATTTTGTTTGATTAAGAAAGGTCCCATCATCCAATTGTTTTATGCTAAACCCTAAAAAATAGGACAACTCTCCCATCGTACTCATCTCAAACTCTC
>NW_021367569.1:0-245 GCF_001605985.2 Dendrobium catenatum
GTCCATGTTAGTTTTTAATTAACTTTTTATTAAATTTTTGGTCATTTTATATGACCTAAAATTGATTTTATTATGTTTTATACAATGATCTTATTTTCATAAATATCTCCTTTAAATTTAAATCCCTAACTGCCATAAATCCTGATATATGTTACAAAACAGTTTCTCAGGATTTAACAAGATTTAACATTTAACATATCAAACAGTTTTTAGGATTTAACATATTTCGGATTTACTAAATCCGG
>NW_021367570.1:0-258 GCF_001605985.2 Dendrobium catenatum
CATCACTTCATTAGAGATCATGTGACTAAGGGAGACGTTGAGTTACACCATGTGACAACTTAAAATCAACTGACGGACATCTTTACTAAACCACTGGCCTTCGATACTTTCAGCTCTTTAAGGACCAGGTTGGGTGTGATTGAGATTAATGCATGAAACTTTTTTATTTTCTTTTGTTTTTCTTTTGCTTTTTATTTTCTTTTGTTCTTATTTCCTTTTTATTGCTTTAGCTTTTTTTTGTGTGTTTTATTTTTCCCT
>NW_021367571.1:0-200 GCF_001605985.2 Dendrobium catenatum
AGGTCAAAAACCCTAGTTTCTAAATCTTCCAAAATTTTTCAAATCTCTAAGTTTTTAACGTTAAAATATTCCTCTAAACATTTCTTAAAGATTTCGTGAAGAGATTTCGAAGAAAATTCCAAAATCCTAAAAATCGTAGAAATTTAATTCCCAAAAATCTAGTGATTTAAAAGGTTTCGTTCGAAAAGAATCATACCGGA
>NW_021367572.1:0-254 GCF_001605985.2 Dendrobium catenatum
TTCGTGCTATTTTCTCGATGCTTTTAGAAATTTATGTGGTTGAAAATTTTTTTTAACAACCAAAGTAATTAATTTATTTTCTCCATAGCAATTTCATAATCAACTTTATAAAATACTGAACTTGTCCCAAATAGACCTTTAATCATCATTTTATATTTATATTCGTAATATTCTAATCTATGAAACAATTTATATATTTTTTTCATATAAAATATGACTATTTATTTTATAAAATATTAAAATTTTATCAGTAT
>NW_021367573.1:0-230 GCF_001605985.2 Dendrobium catenatum
TGCTCACATTCACGATCCGAACAGATAGTTTCCGTAACAGAGATTTGTTTTGCATATCCTCTTTCCACGATCAAATTATCTTCTACCATAATTTTGGAAATTGTCTTAAACGAAGGAGAAGCTTCCTCTAACTCCATATCTCTAGTCACTTTCCCTGTTTTCAATTGCGTAGTAGCATTGCCTTCAACCATAACACTCTTCCCTTTACCAATAACTTTGGAAACCTTTTT
>NW_021367574.1:0-241 GCF_001605985.2 Dendrobium catenatum
GACCAGGCGGTTTTTTTACTGTCTCTTAAAATATTTTTTTAATACAAAAATTAAACTAAAAAATTGCTTTAAAAAGTAATAAGAAAAACGGGCCCAAATTAAGCCTAAAATTAATTATTAAGGTGAACCTTTCAACTATTAATTTTTATTTTTTATTTTACCATACATTGCTTTTATGTGATATATTAAAGAGAGGGCTCAATCAGACGAATTCTGCCTCCCGTAGGCTTAGAAGTTGTCT
>NW_021367575.1:0-309 GCF_001605985.2 Dendrobium catenatum
CTCGAAATCTGGAAGCCCCAATGAAGAGATGGAAGCTGAGAGCGTGAGAGGAACCCAAGCTCCTTATAAATGCGCCCAGCACGTCATGATTCAAAGCAAAAGCCACCCCTTCTTCACTGAAATTAGCTTCTCTGCTTCGCCTGTGCTTCCGAACACAGATAATCATATCATTTACTTCTTTTCTGGAATCCATCAAAGAAAGCTCGATCTTTGTTGCAATCTTCTTTATCTTCTTCAAAAGCTGCTCCATCTTGCCACTGAAATTCACAATAATGGATGTCTGATGAACTAAATTAATTGTGATGAGAA
>NW_021367576.1:0-256 GCF_001605985.2 Dendrobium catenatum
TTGATTGGACAATAGAAGAAAAAGAATTAGCTCAGTTAAATGCTAAATGTTTAAACAATTTTTTTATGTGCCCTGAAATTTGAGGACTGCATGTTTCAACTTATAATACTAGAAAAAATTTTGGGGATAGACTGCATAATGCATGAAGGAACTAACGAGGTGAAATAGTCTAAATTGAATATTCTATTACACGACTATGAACTTTTTTTGCATGAAATCGAATGAATCAATCACTAACATGTAAACTCATTTTATA
>NW_021367577.1:0-263 GCF_001605985.2 Dendrobium catenatum
ATTTCACTAAATTTTGTGATATCTCCACTGCCATTACCAATCATTTTGAGAGGTTGTATAATGCTCCAAAGACTCTTCTTCAACTTCCTCTTAGTATCCCTCCTGGCAACATACTTCCACCCCATTTTTGCAATTTGCTGGTGGCACCTGTGACTCTTGAGGAAGTCAAGGTGGCGGTTTTTGATGGTAATGGTAGTTCTGCACCTGGACCTGATGGATTCACATATGCTTTTTATAAGAAGTCCTGGCATTTGATTGGTTTG
>NW_021367578.1:0-283 GCF_001605985.2 Dendrobium catenatum
TTTAAAACTTCTTTCCCATTTAGGCTTAATATGCAGATAGTAGGTAAAAATTTTATATTATATCCCTTGTCACATAGCTGACTTATACTTAACAGATTATATTTTAAGCATTCAACCAATAACACATTGTCTATGAAAAAGTTTTTCAAATTTCCAATCATACCTGATCCAACCACTTTCTTTGTGGTATTATCTTCAAGTATAACCTTGCCTCCATTCCTGGCTTCCAATGTTATGAATTGAGCACTATCTCCAATCATATGCTTTGAACATCCGCTGTCCA
>NW_021367579.1:0-288 GCF_001605985.2 Dendrobium catenatum
CCTTGCAACCAAAAATATGCAAATGTGACAAATTAGGTGTTCTTCCTTTTAGCAACTCATAGGGTGTTTTATTTAAGTTTGATCTTACATTCACCCTATTCAGAACATAGCATGCAGTGCTAACCACCTCAGCCCAAAAATATTTAGGAAGTGAGTATTCTGCCAATATTGCTCGGGCGGCTTCTATTAGAGTTCTATTTTTTCTTTCAACTACTCCATTTTGTTGAGGGGTTCTAGGTGCTGAAAAATTATGATCAATCTCTTTTTCCTTACAAAAATTTTCAAATC
>NW_021367580.1:0-236 GCF_001605985.2 Dendrobium catenatum
TAACCATTTCAGCATTAGTTAATTCCCTACTAAGTGCGTGCAAAGAAGTGACAATTTATGTGAATCTTGTGTACATGTCAGAGATAGATTCATTAGGTTTCATGCAAAAAAATTCATAGTCATGTAACAAGATATTGAGTCTTGATTTATTAACCTCATTTGTCCCTTCATAAGTTATACAAAGTCTATTCCATATGTTCTTTCCACTTTTACAAGTAGAAACCCGCATATAGTCT
>NW_021367581.1:0-755 GCF_001605985.2 Dendrobium catenatum
CCGGGTAATTTGTTTTGACTGCGACGAGTTCAATTTGACCTGAATCGTCTTTGATTTGATTTAATCAATTTGATCAAGCCTGATCCCCTTTTAAATCAAACCAATTTGGGTAAAATCCATATCCAAACCTAACTCAAATCGAACCCAAATCAATCCGACTCGAGTCAAGTTAGATTCGATTTGAACTCTTGTTTAACCCAAGCCAACTCAATTTTAATCTCAATTTAAATCCAAACAGCTTTCTAAGCAATTTGAATATTCACCCAAATCAAGAAACATGGTTCGACGGCTCCGATTTCCCCAAAATCCAAAGTCGACCGTTGCCACAGTATTCAGTCGCAGTGAGTACCCTGGCCTTGGCTCGCTCTGGGGCTCTCGGTTTTCTCCTGCTCACGGGTCCCGCTCTCTCCAGGGCTAGGCGCTTACACCCGTTTCCTCTCTAGCTCTCTCGGTGGCCCTCTCCAGCCAAGACCGAAGCCTTGATCCCTTCCCTCTCTCGTGTGAGCCAGGAAAAGATCGAACCCATAGCTTTAGCCACCGGCCTCACTGCAGGAGACCGAAATCCCTTCTCCTCCACCAGCCCTAGGTTTCACACTCCTGGATTGAACCCGACACCCGCACAGCCTCTCTCTCGCGTGGAAGTCGAAGCGCTCCGACGCCGTCCAGCCAACGCCGAAGCCTCCTCCCTCTCCAGCTCTCGGTTTCGCATCCTAAGGCCGAACCCGTCGCCAGCCCAAGTCGCCCGATCTCTAAGC
>NW_021367582.1:0-340 GCF_001605985.2 Dendrobium catenatum
TAAGAGGTTGAGAGTGGAGAGAGATTGATAGGGTTAGCATGACGGCTCAACATGAGATTCTACCCTATTCAAGCAGCCCTAGGTCTATTGGACGGCTAGGATCATTTGATTGCATCTCTGGATGGCTGCCACCTGCCCCTGGAGTGGTTGGAATGCTGGGATCAAGGACAGCCCAAGGACATCCATGTGGAGAGGTCTTATTGTTCTCACAAGGGCTTTGGGACCACTTGGGCTGGTTACTTTCAAATCTAGGGATTAGGAGGAGCTTAGGAAACTTCCAGAATATGATTAGGACTGCAGGAGTGGGGTGGGTTTGAAAGGATTAACTTAAACATATGAA
>NW_021367583.1:0-272 GCF_001605985.2 Dendrobium catenatum
TCATTCATTTGTTCCTCTCCTTTCTTGTTATTTCTCCTCCTCTCCAAAGGGTGCATCATTTTCTCTTCAGTGGTACTTCAGTGGTACTTGTTATCCAATAATGCTTATAAGACTTGGTGCAGGGGGCTTTATGTCGCTACATGGGATAAACTATTAGTGTTATTGGAAATGAGAATAATTAATGCCTCGCAATGACCTCAAAGTCATTATGGCATCCAAATAATGCATCAACCAATTACATACTTTGTATAACCAAAAAAAGTAAATTCAAA
>NW_021367584.1:0-959 GCF_001605985.2 Dendrobium catenatum
CAAACTGTTGACGAATTGTTAGAAGAGTAGGGCGTCACTTCCTCTTGTATTCCCACAGGTGGCTTTAAACTGTACCAGGTGCTGCCTGGGGTTGTTATTACCATTGAAAGTATTGAACTTTGGTACTGAATATCCTTTTGGATACGGCACTTGGTCGTATTCAGCAGGATACGGACGACTCTTGCCCACCAACTTTTCTGCTTGGTCAATAGCTATGATAGCTCTGATCCTTTATGTTATTATTCCTTCCAACTGTGCAGCGGTCACAGGCTCAGAAGTACTGGCAATATTTTGAGGATTAGGCTGGCGAATGATATTATGGGCTTCGCGACCACCTTCAGGAGCTCTATGTACTCTTGAACCTTGTGGCACTTGGAAGTTCGGTGGACCATTCTCTACGACGACGACGGTATACTTGTCTGGGTGGCAGTTGCCAACGTTCTTCATCTTCATCGTCATCATAATTGGCACCATCATCGATGTCTATATGTGTCACCATATAGACAATTTCTATATCTAAAGTGTTATTTATTTTTTATGTTTCTTCTTCTAGATTTTCCTCCATGAATTCATCAATATTTTCTTCAATGTTTTCTTCCCCTTCGATGTACTCTTGTATATTTTCATCCTCTTCAAGGAATTCCTCTTCTTCAATGTTGTTTCCCCCTTGCATATTTCTTTCCTCTTCTAGTGCTCGGATCTCCGAGCGACGCCGCCATTGGATTTTTGGCTCTTGATTAGGCAAGGGGACTTCCTCAAATAGTGGGTTGCGGTCAACGTTGGATTCTTCTTTTGAAGGGGATGGAGGGCGACGGGATCCCATGGAAGGTTCTCCAAGGTGTCTAATGTTTGGAGGAGTGTCATTAAGGGTTCTTTTAGGGGCCCACTTTTGACATTCTTTGTAGATATGGGCGGATCTCCGAGAAGCATAATCGGATGTCACGCCTAGATCAGTTCTT
>NW_021367585.1:0-2609 GCF_001605985.2 Dendrobium catenatum
AATTGGGACCCTTCCTTAGGGGGAAGGCCTTGGCTTGATGTACATTTTATAGAGTATATTATATGGTGAGAATACAAAGTATCACTATTGATGTGTTTGTTTGGTCTGAAGGACTGTAGTCGGTGGGCGACGTAAGTCGGAAGGACTGTAGTCGGTGGGCGACGTAAGTTGGAAGGACTGTAGTCGGCGGGCGATGTAAGTCAGAAGGACCATAGTCGGCGGCCGGTGGAGGTCGGAAGCACTATAGTCGGTGGGCGACGTAAGTCAGAAGGACTGTAGTCGGCGGGCAACGGAAGTCGGAAAGACGGCGTTATGTAGGCAATGGACATAAATCCAACATCAGATGGATGTATGGTGAAAGTCCAACAATATGTAGAAGTTCAGTGTCTGGTAGAAATTTGGCGACGAGCAAAGACCCGTTGTCAGGTAGAAGTCCGACGTAAGTTGGTGGCTGAGGAGAACTCTGCTTTTAGATGGTATTCGGGTATAACTCCAGTGTTACTTGGAGTTCGGGTGAAACTCAGACATTATTTGGAGGTCAGGCGGAATTCCAACGTCACTTGGAGTTCGAGCGAAATTCCGGCATCACTTGGGCAAAATTCCGGCGTCACTTGGAATTCTGGCAGAACTCCAGCGTCACTTGAATGTCGGACAGAAGTCCGGTGTCACTTGAAGGTCGGGCAGAATTCCGGCGGTAGTTGAGGAGGAGTTTCTTTCCTCATATCATTCTCTTCTTCTTGCTTGGGTCCCCTCTCATGAGAAATGAGGGTCTATTTATAGATATTATGGAGTGACAAGGCTTGTAAATAGGTGAGAGATCAGTGGTAATATAGGGAGTGATCGGATCGACGGCCGATATTGAATCCTTTGATCATGGACCATTCGTCAGACATTTCAAGGCCTTAATGATGTCGGAATTTGGCGATCTTGGGCTCGTTGGATTCGTCTCATCGAGAGTCACTCGTTTTGACTATAAGCACATCATTTTTGGAAACCGTTTGGTAACTCAAATTGTGGTTCAAACTTTCTAGCAACACTTCAGGTCCTTGATTTGGACTCATTTGGGCTCGGATTGAGTCGAATTTGGTGCCGTTGGGTTCGTATTTCCGAAACGCTCAATTTGACTATAAGTTTGCTGAAATTGGAGTTCGGGTGATCCCGGATTTAATTTTTGAAGTTTCCGGCTTGATTTTGCCTCGAGATGCGTGTCCGATCAAGATAATTTATTGATGATACATCAAGACTTATTTTCATTAAAATATAATTAGAATATTGTGATATATTTTTTAAAATAAATAAAAGTAAACGTCGTTATTCTTCTAGAAATCTAGTTTGTTAGCTACGGAAAGAATCATATCAAATTACCACTTCTCTGATACTAATTTGCTTCTAGAAAAATGTCATATTTGTAGTAGTGGACAATAATTTGACAGCAAGGTTTCTAAAGAAAATATTTTTCATGAAGCTCATATTGATCTCTTAGCTCAGAGTTTTGACTGTCAATTAGAAGGTTTTGAATCTCAAATAATGGCTATGTTAGGGACGGATTTTTCAATGCTTCTTAAAATAATTTTTTAATACAAAAATTTCAATTTTTGTACTAAAAAGATGCTTTGAGAAGTCGTAAGAAAGCCGTCACAAACGAAGCCTACGTATACGATATGTGTGTGAATTTATTTTAATTGAACTAAATATTCTAAATACATTTTTGTTTCATTCTATGTTATACTGCTTGGAGAAAAAGTGTTTTCTCAAGTCAATGCCATTATTTAAACGTCTAATGGAAAATCAAGGTTTTTATTTGGAAAATTTTTGTAACTTTTTTTATATATAAGTAAGGCAGTTATTTAAAAAAAGGGAAATTTACATACATACCACTATATACTTAGTATTTTACATATCTAACACCTCATTTTTAAATAATACACTTATACCACTCAAATTCATACTTTACCTCAATTGTACCACTCCGTCTACTGCGCCGTCTACCGCGTACATTAGGACGTCTACTTCCCGCCGAATTGAGCTCTTCGCGCCAGGCTTGTCCGAACTTCTTCCCAATCCCGGCGAACTGCAGGTTCTACTTCTCACAAACATTTCCCTCCGTTTTTGCCGAAAAGAAGCTTGTCGACACTCTCCGGCGTTCTCATTTTTTACCGCTTTAAGCTTATTTATCTCCGGCGTTTCATTTGCTCCGGCATTTTTGTCCGAACATTTCTCTTCTGATGAACTAATATTAGCGACAGGGGAACATTTCTCTTCAATTTTTTCCTCCGAACATTTCTCTTCAATTACTTTTACTGTGAACATTTCTCCTCCGTTTTTGCCGAAAAGAAGCTTCGCAGTAAGCCGTCCTATATTAAGCTTCGCAGTATATTAGCGATAGGCGAACTTTTACTGTGATTATTTCATTTCTATACTGGTTATTAAGCTTCGCAGTAAGCCGTCCTTTTTTTTGGCAAAAGAAGTTTGTGCTTATTTCACAGTAAAATAAGGCTATTTCACAGTAATAGTAAAAGAAGCTTCTGCCTATTTCTGCAAAAGAAGTTCGTGCCTATATTAAGCTGTCCTATTTTTTTCGACAAAAGAAGCTTGTGCCTATTTTTAAT
>NW_021367586.1:0-324 GCF_001605985.2 Dendrobium catenatum
ATTTTTTTGATCCGGACGTAATAACTTTTGCTGTACCGGACATTTCACACCCTTCTTCCCCTATCGTTATGAACGTATTGGGCATTCCTGGCCATTCAAAATATAATGATGTGTGCGTTGTTGCCATTTTGGGTTTTCTTGAGCGTAGTTGTCGTTTTGGACTTTAAGGCCTCCTACAGTCGGAAGGTACTAAGTGCAACTATGATTTCACAAAGCATAGTAAGCCTGCTGCTTTCATCGGCTATGGGTTGTATAGCTGCTTGTAATGTTGCAAGATGACGAATGAGAAAGATTTCAACTTAAAGTCAGGTTAACGGGTTGATT
>NW_021367587.1:0-356 GCF_001605985.2 Dendrobium catenatum
CCATTTTTCATCATATGGTATGATATATATCATACTGTACGATGAGTCAAAAATAAGAGATCATCCAGGATGATGTGCCGGACGATTAAAACTCGTCTTTGTTCATCGTGTAGTACGAGCGGGTTTGTACTATATGATGACCAATCACGATTAAGCCTTGATTTATTCCACTAATCATGGGTTATATTAAATAAGTATTTGAAAAAAATTTGTATAGTATGAATTACATCGTATAGTACGAACGGCTGATAAAACTTAAACAAATCTGATGGCTAAGGTTTTGGATTAGTAACACATTGTACAGTACGATATAAATCGTACAGTATGATCTATTCACAGAAATATGTTTTAAATAG
>NW_021367588.1:0-498 GCF_001605985.2 Dendrobium catenatum
AGAAATTTATTTTGATATATAAACATAGTATTTTAGTTCAATTAAAGCTTCCGAATATTATTATAGAAAAAACATGATAGTTTAGTTAATTTTCTAAAAATGTGAATTTTTTGCTCAGTAGAATTTTTTGTTGATTGTCGTCAGGACATTTTGACAATTTTTCAATCAAGCACAATTATACTTTATTTACTACAATGTATTGAAAATGAGTGTGAATATGTATTTGAGCAATAGCTTATCACTATAAAACTATTATAGTACTATGATAATAATGTGTGGGAAAAATAAGTAAAAATTAGTTATTTACTAATGTTGACTGAAGACTAATTGGCATGTACAGGATAGTTGGCCAATGGGTGTTTCTTTAAATTTTGCTTTTTGGTGTTATTCTCTATTGATCATGATACGCTAATTAGGAATTATAAGGAGATTATTACTGTAACAACAGGCAAATTAAGAGTAACGACTCTATTTATTAAGTCAATAATATACTGACAT
>NW_021367589.1:0-342 GCF_001605985.2 Dendrobium catenatum
CAAAAACTTTATAAAATAAATTGAACTTACGTATCACCCTCAAGCTCAATATATAGATGCTTATCTACTATAGTTGTAGGATTCCCAACACCAACCTCTACTTATATTAGATGGTCCTCCATGTTATGGCTACACAACAGATATGTAATAATAGGGGTGGGGGTAAGGAGGGTAAGGGATGGAGGTTGGACCAATTTATGATATTTGTGGGGGGTAATATTAATAGAATGGAGCAGCATGTTTTTGATTTTGAGAGGGAAGTCGAAGACTCATCAGCATAGGAGGGAAGTATCTAAGAAAGGGTGGTGGTACTCAAAAAATAGGTGGATTTGACTATCCCTG
>NW_021367590.1:0-264 GCF_001605985.2 Dendrobium catenatum
GTTTAGAATCTGCTTTATATTTTGGACGTAGCAACGGCTTCAACAATTTTTAAAAAATAAATAAGAATACTATTCAAATATAAACGAAATGAATATTATCACCATAAAAATCTTATGTCCAACATGTAAAAATTAAAAGGAAATAACATTATAAGTAATGAAAGAAATTGTTAAGTACTTAGAAGGATACACTAATCATATATAAAAAGCAACAAACAAACAATTTTTTTTGTAGGGTGAATTGAATTCATCTCAAAGGGATAT
>NW_021367591.1:0-204 GCF_001605985.2 Dendrobium catenatum
TTATAAGGTCTTTATGAAAATAATCAATTTTTCAAATCATCAAATTGTCTTAATTGTTAAACGCATTTATGTATTGCTCATTAAAGATTTCTGTAACTCTTATGATCTCTTCACATGCATGGATGATTAGGTCCCTCTGCAAAACTAGAAGATTTGGGAAGGCTTTGTTCGGTTCTACATAGACTCGGGTAGGTACCAAGTCTT
>NW_021367592.1:0-225 GCF_001605985.2 Dendrobium catenatum
TGTTGCTCAACCTTCAACTTATTAACAGCTGTGTGTTTGTCTATTGCCACCAAATCCATTGTTGTTTGGACTTAGGTTTCATTTGGGACAATTTTTTTAATGCTTCTTAAAATAATTTTTTAGTACAAAAATTAAAATTTTCGTACTAAAAAATTACTTTAAGAAGCAGTAAAAAAGACATTCCAAACGAAGCCTTAGCATATGAAAACATCATACTCTTCTTAT
>NW_021367593.1:0-225 GCF_001605985.2 Dendrobium catenatum
TGATAGTTTTAAGTGTTATACATGTAAAAACCCCTAATAATAAATATGTACAATACTAATAAATTTGTATAATAATAAGAATAATGTCTCAAAATATACATTTCAATAGTCACACTAAATAAATAAGAAGTATATATTGACTTTCATGATATTTTTTAAGGTTATTATCAGTGTTAGTAAACCATTGGCTCAGTAAATAAAATCGTCAATCTTTTTCCATCGGCA
>NW_021367594.1:0-298 GCF_001605985.2 Dendrobium catenatum
ATTCAAAAACTCTAATTTCAAACTAGCATGCGATTTCTTAAGTTTCCTATATGAAGCATGAATTTTATCATAAACTTTATGTAATTGATCATAGGTTAGTTTTCATACCTCTTCGTGGTTGGACTGACCAAGATAATCACCGACCATCAAGCATAAGTTTACTGTCTCCTCCTCAGCTTCAGTCTCAGAGGAGTTAGAAGCAGATTTTGCCTATAATGCCTTTTGGTAGCGCTTCTTGTCCTTCCTGAATTTGGGTTTCTCCTCACCCCTCTCCCTGCTTAAGTGATCCGTAAGTGTA
>NW_021367595.1:0-380 GCF_001605985.2 Dendrobium catenatum
TCGGGTCACACGAGGAGAAACGGAGATGGAGCAAATGGGTTTGAGCCCAGGAGATCGGGACAGGGGTCTCAGTGCAGCAGAGGTAGTTTGAGCGAGAGGGATCGCTAGCAGGTAGCGCGCAGGAGTCTTACGGACGAGAGAGAACATGCGGGATAGAGGATTGAAGTTCATGGCGAGGCTGGTCGGGATCGTACGGGATAGTGTGGGTGAGATTGGTCGAGCGTGAAGGTTGGTGTGGCTGGCACTCACGTGTGGCAGAGGGAGATCAAGAGAGAGGGTTGGGGATGGAATCAAGACGAGCGGCTTCGACTGGGGACGCAAATGATCGGGACGAATCATGGGAGGGACACGGGAGTGAGTCCTTCTTACGTGCGTGAGAG
>NW_021367596.1:0-286 GCF_001605985.2 Dendrobium catenatum
AAAGAGCGTGGCCAGTGTGTTTACTTTCCTTTTTGCTTATATACAACTGCTTGGGAAAAACTTCTTTTTATATATTAATTGCTTAGGATAACCCTGCAGGTGAGTCTAGGATTTTTTTTATTTTGATATTAATGTAATTTGTGTAAGTGTCAAGTGTTGTAAAAGTTGATTTTGAGTTGGGATACATAGATCCAAAGCTTGGATTCCAAAGAGGAAAGGATACCCCTTTAGGGAACACTCCTTTTCCAGTTGGAAATCCAAATTTGGATCATACCTCCTCCTTACC
>NW_021367597.1:0-257 GCF_001605985.2 Dendrobium catenatum
TTGTTTTAGTACAAAATTTAAAATTTGGTATTCAAAAGTTGATTTAAAAAATAGTAAAAAAGTCATTCCAAACAAAGCTTAAGTCTAAATTTTCTTATTAGTTCGCCCTCTTGCGCTTTTTTTATAAAATTTCTTACATTCTCAATTCTTCATGTAGTTTATTGAGTTAATTTAACTGTCTGGTTCACCTTTACTTTTAGACTTTATAATTTTTATACTAAAATTTTATTTTAAAAAACAATAAAAAATTCATCCCA
>NW_021367598.1:0-201 GCF_001605985.2 Dendrobium catenatum
TGTTTTTGCTTAGTCCTCTCTATGGCTGGTGGGAAACACGTCCGACAATCATCTGGGAGTTCTTCGAGGGCAAGGATTGACCCTCGCATGACCAGGACATTGCCTGGTTCAATGCTCAGTTTACTTTACTTGCTAGCTACTTTCAGCAGCCACCTCCACCACCTCCATCTGATGATAAGGGTCCTTCGTTTTTCTAGTCTG
>NW_021367599.1:0-237 GCF_001605985.2 Dendrobium catenatum
CATAAGTAATATGAAATTATAAATTAATATAATTAAATTAATTAATTTACTTACTAAGACTACTTAAATTTTTTTATTAATTCTCCTCTTCTCTCGTAGGAAAAAAATCCCCTTTTCCCCCACCCACCTACTTTTGACAGGTGTGAAGCAAAATCATGATAAAGCATAGTATTTTCAACACATAGTCATTATAGAGCCATAATAAATCAAGAGTAGTATAGAGTTGATGTACATTTT
>NW_021367600.1:0-243 GCF_001605985.2 Dendrobium catenatum
CTACCTGGGACCCCCGACATATCTGAGAAGCGTACGACGATCAAGGATATGAACAAATAAGGGTCGAGCCAAATTCAAGGCAACATCAACATACATTTTGTAGAAATTGAATGATTAATCATCTTTAGCGACCATTTTCTTTTTGTCTTTATTGTTTGGTTGCTATCGACCCATTTTTTGTAGCGAAAAGTCGAGGCAACATCAACAATTACTTAAACTCTTCATACATCATATTGTACCTGC
>NW_021367601.1:0-390 GCF_001605985.2 Dendrobium catenatum
GAGGTCTTGCGGGTTGGATCGCGGCTTGAAGGGCTCAATCAGGGTGTCCGGTTGAGGTCGCAAGCGGAGGCTTAAAACTGGGTTTGGAACTGGGAGCTAGGTCGACAGGTATAAGTAAGGGATCGGCAAAACTAGGTCGGCAAAGGATCAAAGAAGGGATGTGATCGAGAGCCTGAAGTTGACGGGCTGTGCGACTAAGGTTTCGAATGGGAGTTTTGTGTCTTTGAGCGCGGAAGTAAAAAACCAAAGGCTTTGTTTGTCGTAGTTTTAACAACGACAGCAGGTAAGCTTGAGGCGAGCGTGAAGAGGCAGTTAGACGGCGAATTGCAAGGCATGGGTATTATTATAGCAGGCGGCAGATACAGGTATAATTTATGCAGGATTTGAGAA
>NW_021367602.1:0-565 GCF_001605985.2 Dendrobium catenatum
GACTAAGATCCACATACAATAATCAAGTGACTGTAAGAAAGTAGACATGCTTGTTTTCAAAAAATCAAAAAGGTATATTGTCAAATAGTGGAGGTCTAGTAATAGAGTAACCCTTAGGTGTATTTTGGTTTCCAAATGTAGCCATCTATATTAATCAAAAAGTAGTTTAAACTTAATGTCCCACAGCTATCAAGAGGGGGTGAATTGTTAGTTACAAATTATCCCTCTTTTAGATGAGTTGAACAGAAAAAAAATTTAATGAATATTTATAAAAAGTTTTTCAACCACAACTTTTTATACAATAAAATGAAGAAAATAAAAAATAATAAAAATAAATGACACAAGATTTATAGTGATTTGGTCTAAACCAGACCTACATCCACTCCCCAGATGCACCCTCTGAGTATTGCACTAATACCAATAGTGTCTCTCCTTTTGCACCCACAGCAAGGTGGAGAAGCCTTTACAAACACTCTTTCCACCACTACCCGGTGTGGTAGAAAACTGTCGTCCTTTTACACTATTCCTAGTGTTGGCAGAGAACCGTCCGTCCTTTCACACTCTC
>NW_021367603.1:0-261 GCF_001605985.2 Dendrobium catenatum
AGACATTGAGTTACACCATGTGACAACTGAAAATCAACTGGCGGACATCTTTACTAAACCACTGGCCTTCGATACTTTCAGCTCTTTAAGGACCAGGTTGGGTGTGATTGACATTAATGCATGAAACTTTTTTATTTTGTTTTGTTTTTCTTTTGCTTTTAATTTTCTTTTGTTCTTGTTTCCTTTTTGTTGCTTTAGTTTTTTTTGTGTGTTTTATTTTTCACTTTTGTCTCTCTTTTCTTAGTTTTCAAAATCATCGCT
>NW_021367604.1:0-360 GCF_001605985.2 Dendrobium catenatum
TATATTCTATGAAAAAAGAATTTTAGATGTAGGGGTTAAGGTGCCTTGCTTTCTTGCGGAGACATGATTATGCAAATAAAAGTAACACAATCTTAAACAGAAGAAAAGATTTTTTACTTCAGAACTAAGTGTGAGGTTGCTAGTAGTTTGTGATTCTTTTGAGGATGATGATTAACTAGTTTTTTAATTTTTATGATTTCACAATCTACTTAGTTATCCTCATCCTCAAAAGAATCACAAACTAACAGCAGTCTTAAACTTAATTTCTGAAGTAAAAAAATCATACATTCTGGTCAGGCTGCATTACTTATGTTTCCATAATCATGAATACCCTAAGCCAAATGTTCTCAGCTTATATAG
>NW_021367605.1:0-306 GCF_001605985.2 Dendrobium catenatum
GGTATCTCTCCATTTTACTACTAGCTATGAAAGTAACGACTAACATATTATTTAGAAGTTTGAGAAGAACCTTTGAAGTCGTTCTTCACTCTGAGCTCGAAATTTCTTCTTCTATTTTGATCTTTCACCGTCCTAGAGCTTGGAGTTCTTTGAATAATTTGTGTTTTGAATCTGAAGAGCCAAGTTCCAAAGTAGAGGCCTTTTTATTCTTCATAAATACAGATTTTTTGAATTTTATACTAATAGATGAAGAAGGAGAAATAGTTTCTAAAAACTATCTCTAGAATCATCATTATTAATAATTGA
>NW_021367606.1:0-1414 GCF_001605985.2 Dendrobium catenatum
TGGAACGAACATAACGGGCAAAAATTTTTCTAAGTCCAAATCATCCAGACGATTTTACCTTATTCGTCCTAGGATGTTGTTCTCTGTACTCATGCTTTGAACTAATCATCCAGATGATTTTACCATGTTCGTCCCAGGATGAAGTTCTCGGGACTCATGCTCTAAACTAATCATCCAAAAAATTTTACCCTGTTCGTCCTAGGACGATGTTCTCTAGACTCTTGTTATGAACTAATCATCCAAACAATTTTACCCTGTTCATCCTAGGATGATGTTCTCTGGACTCATGCTTTGAATAAATAATCCAGACATTCTTGTACATTCATCTCAGGATGATTTCCTCTATTCCTTAAAACATATGGACCATCCTGCAGTTTCATTCCAACAAAGCTTGGAAATAGTTGTTCGTATCGAATGAACTAAGTTCGTACGGGACGATGATCAGGTATAAAGGCATTCACACCAACGCACATTGATTTTATACGCAATTGTTTTTACACTATTCGTACGTATGAAATTTGATCATATGGGACAATCGAGTATGTACAGATTTGAAAATTTATAGTTTTTGGACAGTTTTTTATGTCTTTCTTATAAAAGTTCCACTTAAAACTATCTTGTAATATTTTTGTCTACTGGTCTTCATGCAAACTGAAGGGAGACTGAAGGAGAGAGTGTGTGAGAGTGTTTGAAGGAGGATTGTTACTACTAGAGCATGAAGGGTTCACTTGGTACTCAAAGTTAAGGATCTTTATTTGTGAATTGTAATTACTTCACTCTTTTCTCTTGTCCTTTCAGATTTCCCTTGAAAAGATCTTTTCAAGAAGATCTAGTTCTCTACTGACACTTGGAGAAGTGTGAAAGGATGAAGGGTTCTCTGCCTATACTTGGAGAAGTGTGAAAGGATGAAATTTCTCTGCCTACACTTAGAGAGTGTAAGCAGCGGAAGGTTCTCAGCCTACACTTGGAGAGTGTGAACAGCGGAAGGTTTTTTGCCTACACTTGGAGAGTGTGAACAGCGGGAGGTACTCTGCCTATAATTAGAGGGTATAAAATGATAACGGTTCTCTCCATACACTTAGAGAGTGTGAACAGTGGGAGGTACTCTACCTATACTTGAAGGGTGTAAAAGGATGACGGTTCTCTGCCGCACCAGGTAGTGGTAGAAGAGAGTTTTTGTGAAGGCTTCTCCGCCTTACTATGGGGGCAAAAGGAGAGACCCTAAGTGGTAATAACGCAATACCTGAAGTGGGAGACTTCAGGGAGTGGATGTAGGTCGTGTTTGACTGAACCACTGTAAATATTTGTCTTTTATTTTTCACTATTTTTTACTTTACTGGTTCTGTTGATCTGTGGTTGAAAAATCATTTTCAAAATTTCACTATAAGTTTTTATCAGCTTAAAAATAAGAGAA
>NW_021367607.1:0-458 GCF_001605985.2 Dendrobium catenatum
TCTCTCTCTCTCCCTATCTCTCTTTCTCTCCTCAAGGTCTTCTCAGGTCAAGGCAGCAGCAAAAGATTGTTTAAAACATTGAACAAGAGCTCTTAAATTTAAGAACTTCAAAGGAGCTCATTAATTGCTAGTTGTTGACTATATCGTCCAGGCTGATATGGGCATCGGCCTGGACGATCAGTACAAAATCTCAGAAGATCGGACAAAGCATCACCATGAATGCAAACTGGATAATTTAACATTGGCTGGATCGTCCAGGCCAATCTCACGATTGTCCCGGCCGATCAGTTCAAATCAGAGGAAAATCGTCCAGAGCATCGCCCTGAATTCGAGCTGGCTGATATTTATTGTCCAGAAGTAACTAAGGTTTTTGAATAGATCGCCCTGGCCGATCCTGCGATCATCTAGGATGATATGATCATATCAATCATCCTTAATTACTCCCTTAATTTCCTTAT
>NW_021367608.1:0-558 GCF_001605985.2 Dendrobium catenatum
AGCTAACAACATGCAACTAATACAATAAAGTTCCCTACAAGAATTGAAAGACACGCAATAAATTTAAGCTCTTATGAGCTGCTGTAAAGGGCTCATTATACGCACTACATGCCATCTATAATGTGAACGTAGAAAGGTCAGATGCCTACCAACTTCTGTAGAAGACCCTTTATGTATCCAATATATCATCCCAAAGAAGAATGCAATGTGATTACACCAAACGCAAATGCATACGAGCTATCATAGGAAATGCATTGTGCATACAATAGGCTATATTCGAGCAAGTGCTAGATAATTACAATAAATATAGTAACACATATATGAAAATGGAAGACTCATTAGTGCATGATAGTTTGCCTGTATAAAGAAACAAATAACTCATTCCATGATGCAGCCCCATCAAATATGCAACACTCGTACGTGTCGATAGAAAGCATCAATAAAACCCAAAATTAAGCCCCTTGAGTTTAGTAGCAATAGTCACTTATGTAGAAGGACAACCCTTTGCATTGCATAAAAATGTTTTGAAATGCCCCCTTATACATGCACTGCAATAGG
>NW_021367609.1:0-214 GCF_001605985.2 Dendrobium catenatum
CTCCTAAACCAAGTTAGGTGAATGAATCCTTTTCTTCAAACATCTAAAGGTTCAAAGAATTTTTTATTTGTATCTTCAAAGCTACAAATCTTCCCTCTCTCCTATAAGCTCCAAAAGCCCTAAAAGATCTCTAACCTTAGCCCAAGAGCTAATGGTTTCCTCTCCTTCTCCTCAAATCCCAAAGTTGTAGGAGATTTTCCTCTCTTCTTAGTTC
>NW_021367610.1:0-528 GCF_001605985.2 Dendrobium catenatum
GTGAATAATCTTCCTCTATTCCTGAAAGGTCTCATTAATATGGACAAAACTGCTCTTCCTTACCTGCGGCATGCTTGATTTCTTTTTATTATTTTTTGGGGGTTTTGATGAGGTTTCCTGTGCTGTTCGCTTTTCCTGATCTCTGTTTCTATTTGGATCTTTACTGTTTTGGTGTTGTGGATCATATGGGTTATTCCGTTGGGTATTTTTTTTGGTTTGGAGGATGTTGACTGTGGGTTTCTGGTTGGGCTTGCTGTGGATGCCTCCTGGACTGCGTGGCATGCTGGCAGTTGGGTTTTGGATAGGGTGTTGCAAGTTTGGTTGAATCTGGGTTGGCTGTCTATTTATCACTATAGTTTTTTCTGTTGTTTTGGCATTTTTTCATTTTTCTGACATTATGCTGAAGGTGTTTTTGGATGGGATCAGGTCTTTATGTTTGGCTGGTTTGGTCTTGCTGCGACAGGAGTTGTGGTTAGTGACTCGTTTTGCTTTGGATTTCTGTGTGCTGGAAGGGCCTTTTCTTTCTCG
>NW_021367611.1:0-226 GCF_001605985.2 Dendrobium catenatum
CCATCACACCAAAAAAAAATAAAAATAAAAATAAAATCTGTTGTTGCTCCATATTACTTTTCCTTTGATTGCTGCAATGTAAAAGTTGCCCCCCATATTAATTTTTCAATACAGACATTATTCTGTTGCTGTCACATCCCAAATACCTTTATATGACAAATAAATATCTTTACTATTTTTATTAATTATAATTAGAGCTCAACATCATATATTAATTAATAGAAGA
>NW_021367612.1:0-285 GCF_001605985.2 Dendrobium catenatum
TCCTCCAAAGTTATGTATGACTACTCCTTATATGTTTATGTCACTTATAATTACAGGGCCACATAATCCAAAATTAAAGATTGATGATTTAAGTTTATTATGGGAAGAGGGAGTAAGTACATATGATATCTCCACGAAATAGAATTTCAGGCGTATGTGTAAGAGGGAACACCCATACAGGAGATGATTCTGAATACTACGGGGTATTACATAAAATATTAGAGGTTGAATATCCCGGTCAGAGCAATACTGTGTATCTCTTCAATTGTGATTGGTTTGATCCAG
>NW_021367613.1:0-282 GCF_001605985.2 Dendrobium catenatum
TGTAGTTGATGAGGGATCATCCATTGGAGGCTGGGATTTGGCTATGTAACAAGTTTTATTTCAGGGAGGCTTTTTAAGAGTCATTAAAGAGAGTTTGGTAGTCTTGTTTCTCTAGCTTTAGATTATACATGTGTGTAAAGTTTAACTCAAAAAGAGGTCAAAGATGCTTTAGATGTGGTTATAGGTATGGACTATATTTTTTATGTCTAGTATTAAATTTTATTTGATTTTGGAGCCAGTCATATATTTATTTTTGAGAATTACTTTGATGGAATGCACTTA
>NW_021367614.1:0-1364 GCF_001605985.2 Dendrobium catenatum
GGAGGCCGGGGCCGAATTTTCGGAGCCCACAGTCGTCCCTGGATATTTGACAATGATGTTCACATCTATGGGCGTTCAAACACCTGCATGTTTGAAAATGCGGGCAAAAAGATCAAGCTTTTGTCATCACAGCCCGGGTTAAAGATGATCCTAAACCCAACCTTGTCAAATCCAAGAAGGGATTGAACCTGATAACCACCAAGGTTCTGGATTCTAAAATAGCCCAAAGTGCACCCCTGTACGCCTTAGTTGGTTGTGAGACTTCCGTTGAATCTGACGAACCAATCCCTTAGGAGGTCTAGCCCATACTTAGTAAGTTTGTTGATGTCTTCCCTGATGATCTTCCTAATCAATTACCTCTGCTTAGAGACATCTATCATGCTATGGATCATGTCCCTGGAGCCTCCCTACCCAAACTCCCCACAGCCAAATTCGCCTACAATAACTATGTGAACCGCACCACTAGATTAAGTCCTGCAAAAGTTGTTTATGGGTACAAAGCTAGGCAGCCATTAGATCACATTCATGTCTTCTAAGTATAGAATTTCTGAATCTATATCTTCATTTGCATCCCATTTGCATGATCTACATAAAGAAATTGCACGCAAAATTGAGCATAGCAATATTAATTATAAACTACATGCTGATTTTAAACAAAGATTTAAAACTTTTGAGATTGGTGGTTCAGTGATGGTGCGGATTTGCCTGGAATGGTTCTCACAAGGAACGGTTAAGAAGTTGCATGCTAAAAGTGTTGGTCCATTTAAAATAGTCGAGAAAATTAATGAAAATGCGTACGTGGTGGATTTTCCTATTGAATTCAACATTAATCTCTCTTTTAACATAGAAGATTTAGTAGCCTATGAGGATCTAGAGTTTAACCCACTAAATCCACTTCAAACTGAACATTGGGTGACCCCACCCTGTGAGAACCCAAGCCTATCTCCACTTTCAAAGATTCCCAAAATACTTATAGTGGATAAGGTTGACATGATTCTAAGTGATGACATTATTTTCACCAAAGAGGACGGATGAAGAAGATATCTAATAAGGTGGAGATGTAAACCATAGTAAGAAGATACGTGTCTCGAGCGTGAGCTTCAGCAGATCAACCCAGATGCACTAGAGTTCTATGAGAGTACTCGGGACGTGTACTCGACGTAGTAGAGCTTTTTCCCATCCCGGGAGAATGATGGACATCAGGTCTTGAAAATTCTACCAGAGGTAGGACCGACGATCTACGGCCACTATCGCGCCGATCTATTTTTGAGTCATTTTATGTATTTGATTTATTTATGCACTTTTTTTATTTATACCCTCACTTGAGCACTACAGGAAAATCACTCATTTCCGGCGGCAATTTC
>NW_021367615.1:0-223 GCF_001605985.2 Dendrobium catenatum
CTGTGAATTTGAGAGCATAAATGGATTAATTAACATGATTTCTGGATTTTAGAGTGGCATATGAGATTCTATGTTTAGCCTCACATTAAATAATCAAATTTTTAAATTGATATAAAAATAAAAAGCATTACTTTGGAAATTAAATGAGCCCAAAAAGTTTTTCATGCGTCTCTTCGCTTTTTCGAATATCACATTTGCATAGCGATAGCCTGAAGTAATTAAA
>NW_021367616.1:0-451 GCF_001605985.2 Dendrobium catenatum
TGACTCTCGGAGTTCTGCCGGACCACCACCTGACTCCCATGTTCCGCCAAACCACCACATAATGACCATCGAACCACCATCTGACACTCGAAATTCTATCAGACCATCACCTGGCACCTGAAGTTTGGTTGGACCGCCACCTGACACTGATGTTCCGTCGGACCACCACTTGGTGCCCGGAGTTCCACTAGACTACCACCTGATGTTTGAAGTTCCGCCGGACCACCATCTGATGTAGGAGTTCCACCGAAGCACCACTGGACACCCGAAATTCCACCGGTTCATCACGTGACGCCCGGAGTTCCACTTGAACACAACCTGAGGCCGGAGTTCCACCAGACAACTACTTGATGCCCGAACTTCCACCGGACCACCTCCTTATGACAACAGTCTTTCTGACCCTTTCTCCTGCCGACTATTGTCCTTCTAATCTTCGTTGCCTACTATGGTA
>NW_021367617.1:0-746 GCF_001605985.2 Dendrobium catenatum
AATTTTTTATATGATGCATGAATTTTCTCATAAATTTCAAGTAATTGATCATAGGTTGGTTCACATACCTCTTTTTAATTAGACTGACCAAGATGATGACCCATCAAGCACAATTTTGTTGTCTCCTCTTCAGCTTCATTCTCAGATGAATCAGATGCATAATCTATCCAGAACACCTTTTGATACTACTTCTTTTACTTCCTATATTTAGGTTTCTCCTCACCCTTCTTCTTAAGTGTAGGACAATCAGCTTTGACATGTCTAGGCTTCCTGCATTCATAGCAAATAAGATCAAAAAAACTTTTAAGGTTTTTGCTATCCTTACCTTTTTTTCCACTTCTGATGATACTTGTTATTCTTTAATAAAAAGCTTTTGAATTGCCTAATGATGAAGGCAACTTCATCACTTTCAGACCCAAAAGAATTAATGTCTGTGTTGTTGGCCTTTAGCACTATAATTTTCTCCTTCTTTTTCTCACATACATCAAGATTTCTTTGATTCATCCCTTGCACGTAAGCAATGAGTGATCCAAGTATTCAAATCCTTAGATTCATTAATTGTAGTAATCTTAGTATCAAAAGAAGAAGGAAAGCATCTAAAATTTTATTCACTATTTCATAGTTAGTTAGCTCTCTTCCAAAAGTATGCAATTAGGTGACAATTTGAGTAAACCGAGTATATATGTCAGAAATTGATTTAGTAGGTTTTACACAAAAAAGTTTGTAGTCATGCAATAAAATATTTA
>NW_021367618.1:0-361 GCF_001605985.2 Dendrobium catenatum
TATCTCTCTCTCTCTCTCTCTCTCTCTTTTCTATTGGATTATAAAATTAATTGCAAAGTTGCTCTGAATAGAATAATTTTGCTACTATGGATGCAGAAAACAACTCATTACAGAAATTCTTAAAAACATTGAGAAGACAACAAGAAAGTGAAGGCCAAAAAAATTGTGGTGGCTTTCTGAAAAGTAAAATAGCCATAAAATTGTCCTAAACAGACCCTAAGTTGATTGGTATAGTCTATATTGTGTTATGCTCTTTTTTTTTAAGGGTACAAACAAGTAAAAGGGAATTTAAATGCATATTGTTTTATATTATATTATTTACATTTCTAACTCATAAAATTTTAATATTTCATGCTTATCA
>NW_021367619.1:0-233 GCF_001605985.2 Dendrobium catenatum
GTGCAATGTACTCTTGAGCCTTTGATTCGGATAACAAAGCACTATGAAAGATAGGTCGATGATCCGATTTAGTGCCCAAATTGATCTCACACAATTCGTACATTCAAGAACTGGCGCCATCTTCGAATTCACATGGAGCTTCAAGGACCCTATCCTCATTCTCCTCCTGGTCTTCATCATCGGCGATGGAAATGACTGATAGGAATGAGAGACAACCCGAATGTTGGCGGAAG
>NW_021367620.1:0-265 GCF_001605985.2 Dendrobium catenatum
TGAAAGATAACTTACAATGATTTTTAATGAACATTCTGTCTACTTTTCAGTCCTATATTTCTTCTACTGAGAACTTCAAAGTTCAAGCTTTTTGTTACACTTCCTAATCAATGGTAACTTGTAAACGAAAAGAATATAAAGTTGACATCCTACTCTGTGTCAGAGCTTGTGTGCAAGAATAATTTGCATTCTTATAAGTTTTGTGATTACCTTAAAGTAGCTGCTGTTTTTTTTTTTTAATAATTTTTTTAAGTGCATGCAGATG
>NW_021367621.1:0-1000 GCF_001605985.2 Dendrobium catenatum
GGATGATATCTTCATTGACAACTATTTCTTTCCCCTTATCTTTATTAGATATTTCTTTCTTTAACGGAGTTGGCAGCACCTTACCGCTTCTTAATTGCACTTGCGCTATTTCATCTGGCACAAGCTCATTTGATGGAGCATCTTCCTCAAGAGTCGGCCATCATAGCATTCAAAGACTCATTTTCTAGTTCAGAATCACCCTCCAATCTCACATGCCCCATTTGTGACGATATATCCTGCTCGGACTCATTCTCATTTGGAAAATATAGATCTTCTTCCGAACTATAGTCCATTGATGACGCCACAAGACAAGTTTCAGAAGTCGCTTCTTTGATGTAATTTTCTTTTGCTGGAACCACTGGTGTTACTGAAATGACCAGGCAAGTTTCCACAGTAAGAGAATCTTCAACCGCCTCTTCTGCTTCAGCCACTTTAAGCTTTGACATAAAGTCAGCGAGCTTGATGGGACGTCTAACAGTTTGGTAATATTCATCCAAACTGTCGATAATCATTTGAGTCGCTGTTTTCTTCTCCTTAAGCTTTTTTAGTTTGGTCCTTCTTTTGGAAGACTGTACTTTTTCGGATTTTAAATAACCGGCTTGGTTGGGATATTGCTTAGAAGTTGATGCTCGTGCCATGGGCATCCCTTTCAAATCCAGCACCCGGTGGGTAGGAGATTTCCACTTCACACCTGGAACTCCTTCAAGTTGTTTTAACATTTTTACAGTCTTCTTGGAGACCGCAGTCTCCCACTTCCCTTCTTGAGCTGATTCTCTTTTGTTTCTTTCTTCTTTAGTCGGGGGTATGGAAGAGGACGTAACCATCCGAGTCGACTCTTTTCTGGGGTGTGCCAACACATTATCCGACAATGTGACTTCCCCCTTCTGATATTTTCTTTCCAACCAATCCTTAAAGATGTAGCAATCTTCAATAGGATGACTAAGTACTCGGTGGTATGGGCAATAATTCGGGTCACCAGTATGTTTCGATTCTTCGGGCC
>NW_021367622.1:0-398 GCF_001605985.2 Dendrobium catenatum
TATAATATAATATATAATTATTTTATAGATTTATTCTCATAGGATAATTTTATACAAGTTTGGGAAAGTCATCAATCTATTGGTGAGGGATCATCTTCAGGATTGACCCAATATTTTGAGTATCATATGTGGTCAGATGTTATTGGAGTAATATAGAGAGGGAGGGTTTATGGCTTAGGTTTGTAGGGATATGCTTATAATAGAAGTACATCTATGTCAGTATTTTATGATATTAGTGGAGCTAAAGAAATTATTAACTAGAGGGTTGTTGCCCAGACAAAAGAGATAGAAGAGATAAAAAAAAGATTTAAAATGAGATGTAGGCAGAGCTGCGATTATATTGAGATGAAAATCATAAGAAGAAAAAGCAAGAGCCGACACAATAATCACAAGGCAGT
>NW_021367623.1:0-219 GCF_001605985.2 Dendrobium catenatum
TTCTAAATCATTTTGAGTCTTCAAATTAGTGTTTTTTAAAACTTCATTTTCAATCCTCAAATTTTTCTCTATCTCCTTAGACTTCTTAAAATCTGATTCTAGTGATGTGTGTGATATTTTTAATGCATCAAGTTCTTCAACTAACTCACCATGATTTTTATTTAACTCATCAAATTCATCAAGTAAAGTCATGTGATTTGAATCAATTGTTTGATGATC
>NW_021367624.1:0-220 GCF_001605985.2 Dendrobium catenatum
CTGTTCTGAATTAATTGATTTCTGACTTCCGTACGATATGATTTGATCTAATTTGTATGATATGATTCTGATACGATTCTGTCATGATTCTGTTCTATTCCGATATGATCTGAATTTTTTATTTCTGTACGATTCTGATTCTGTTGATTTAATCTGTTCTAATTTGTATTCTGATTTGATCTTATCCGTACGACTCTGATTCTGATTTGATATATGTCCG
>NW_021367625.1:0-259 GCF_001605985.2 Dendrobium catenatum
AAAATTTTTGTACTAAAAAAATTAATTTTAAAAACAATAAGAATGTTGTCTCAAAACGAAGCCTAAGTTATTTTTCTCACATCAACTTCATAAATAAGTTTATAAATTTTACTATTTTCTTATTATTTTCAAGAATTTCTACAGCGAATCGTTATTCCTGGCATCAATTTCACAAATAATTTTATAAATTGTAACAAACTTTTCAAATAGGAAAAATTATTCTGTGCGGAGTTCAGACGAAAAGAATCGTCCATATTGT
>NW_021367626.1:0-204 GCF_001605985.2 Dendrobium catenatum
ATTATTAGTTATAGTTTCAACTTTCTTTAGTTTTTGTTTATTAGTTAACATTATTACTTTTGTAAAACTAAAATTATATTATATTCATTTATTATGTATTATGGCACACTATAAAAAAATCAACCCCTATCGTATTGTTTCTTTGCAACGGTTTACTGATGGGTAACATTTTCTTCTCAGAAATTGCTGGGGGATTTATTTTCT
>NW_021367627.1:0-349 GCF_001605985.2 Dendrobium catenatum
AAAACAGCTTTTAAGTATCAAAATTTTAATGTTTGTACTAAAAAGTTATTTTAAGAAGCAGTAAAAAAGCCGTCCCAAAGACTTCGTTTAGGACGGCTTTCTTAGTGCTTCTTAAAACAGTTTTATAGTACAAATTTTTTAATTTTTTATGAGAAAGAGCTTCAAGAAGTAGAAAGAAAACCGTCTCAAATGAAACCTTAACTTCGCGTACATATAGATAGGGGTGTCAATTTCGGGTCACGGGTCGGGTTCGGGTCGAACCCGGAACTGACCTGGGTTCAATAGGGTCAACCCTAACCCGACCCGGGTAGGCAAACGGGTCGAAATCCTGGACCCGAACCCGACCCGC
>NW_021367628.1:0-208 GCF_001605985.2 Dendrobium catenatum
ATCTCTAAAACTAAAATTTAGATGTCATATAGAGGGTCTTTTAGATATCCCTTATTTATCTTTTTGATTTGTCAGGGATTAACATTTCTTCTACTCTAGCTTTGTGCTTTTATGAGCTTGATGAAGAATCTATATTGACGACCTAAATTCTTTAGAATGATATTAGGTCAGTGGCAAATAGTCATCTGTCCAAAGCTTTTTGCATGAC
>NW_021367629.1:0-209 GCF_001605985.2 Dendrobium catenatum
AGTTAACAAAAAAATCAAACCAACGAGCTTATGAGCCAATGAGTCGATGACGATTGACGATTGACGAAGAACGGAAGAATGAAAGAGCCGCAGAGGCGCAAAGAGCTTAGGGTTTTCTCGCTCGAAGAGAGACGAACGCTCGTAGTCTCGCTCGACGGCTCGGGATGGCTACTTAAATCTTAAAATTAAAAATGTTAAATGAATAAATG
>NW_021367630.1:0-383 GCF_001605985.2 Dendrobium catenatum
ATGGTGATTTCAAACCAAATGAACTCTGAATTGAATACAACCACTTCCAGCAAGTTTCAAATGTCATTTCAAATCTGTCGGACGCATTCCCAACCCTTGGGTTGACCAAGTCAACAGGTTTGACCCAAAAGGCCCTTTAAGGGTCCAAACAGGTGTTTTGAACCAATTGATCTCCCCAGATCCTGGAACCACACCCAATATATTCAAAATGTCATTTCAAATTGAATGAACCCATTTCCAGACCCTTGACCCACCTGATTGATCAAATCACCCATAATTGATTCAAGGCCCAATAGGCATATTTGACCCAAATGGCCTATTCAATCCCTGAAACCACCTCTACCATACTTCAAATATCATTTCAAACCTGCCCAGCCTAGACC
>NW_021367631.1:0-229 GCF_001605985.2 Dendrobium catenatum
AGACTTTGATTCAGGCTCTCAAAGATCCCGAAAGATAAGAGGCGTATTTTGCTGAACATAATTTGATTGAGATTCTATAAGCTCGTAATGAGCCGTTCATTACCTTCTCCGAAGAAAACATGATGATTGGGACTGCAGATCATAACTGTCCTTTGTATGTTATTGTAGAAAGTGATGGGATGATGATTAGTTGAATCTTGATCGATCCAGGGTCATCTATAAATCTAAT
>NW_021367632.1:0-355 GCF_001605985.2 Dendrobium catenatum
GCGGGTCCCATAGTGCCACATGTCGCACCACCATTCCTTGCCGTTTCAGCGCCAATCATTTCTAATGATTGGCGTCGGTGGCTGATTTGACCATACTTGATTAAAATAATCAATTTTAATGCTAGAATCTTCCAAAATTTACAGAAAATTAAATTTCCACCAAATTGGACTTTTTGGGCTCGTTCGAAAGAAAATTTAATGTAGTATTTATTAAAATTAAAATTGAGTTGATTTGATTTCTCTATTGTGAGATATCTCTATTTATTTGAATTTAGTTTTTGATGATTTTCTCACAATCTAGTGGTCAACTGGAGTCCAAATTTTGGTAAAAGATTATTGTTTATCTTAGGCATGT
>NW_021367633.1:0-272 GCF_001605985.2 Dendrobium catenatum
AGCCAATTGACCTTTCAGTTCTTGTAATTCTTTGGTTTCCATTCTATAAGGTGCTTTTACAATTGGACTTGTACCAGGCTGCAAAGTTATTGAAAATTCCACTTCTCTTTCTGGAGGTAAATCCTTCCATTCTTCTGAGAAAACATCTACAAATTCATCCACTATAGGAATGGAATGTATATCATTACTTTCTTCTTTTGTAGCTTCTAACTTTGCTAAGAAAATTAACTCATTTGCTCTTAGATTTTTAAGCACCTGACTAAAAGCAATCA
>NW_021367634.1:0-7794 GCF_001605985.2 Dendrobium catenatum
CAAAGCTTTTCTAGCATAAACCCTTTCCTAGAATTGTTTTCTTAAAAACCACCCAAAAGAGATTGATAATAGTTAGGAGAAACCTGTGAGGGTGTATAAGAACTAGGCGTGGATTAAAATTAAGGAAGTTCTAATCCATTCAGCCTTTATTCAACATTGAACCCACTCAATTATTTGATCAGGCAACTTCTGATGAATTTTGGATATGGCCATTGCAAGAAGAAGTTTAAGATCAATTTGTAAGAATATAAAAATTTGGGAATTAATACAAGGCCAAAAGATCAAAGTGTTGTTGGAACAAAGTGGGTGTTTCAAAAAAATAAAATGAATGAACTCAGGAGTAGTCATTAGAAATAAGGCTAATTAGTATTGCCTAAAGGTATAATCAAATTTGAAGGAAATTGATTTTGAGGAGACCTTTTGCCCTGTAGCAAGACCTTGAAGCAATTAGGGTTTTACTTTGCCTTTGCCTGCTTTTAAAAAGTTTTTAATTATTTCAAATGGAGTGTCAAAAGTGCCTTTTTGAATGGTGTTATGAAGAAGATGTTTATGTGGAACAACCTCCTGGATTTGAAAATTCAAAATACCCAAATCATGTATTTTAAAAGTTAAAAAAATGGTATTATATGGATATAAACGGCACCTAGGGCTTGGTACTGAGAGATTGAAGCACTTTCCTACTTGAAAATCTTTTTTTAAAATAGAAGTGTTGGATTACACTCGTCTTACTAAAAAGAAATTTGAAAGGAAATTTACTCATTGTTCAAATTTATGTGGATGATATCATCTTTGGATCTTTCAAATAAAAATCTTGTGATGATTTTTCTAATGCAATGAGTAGTGAATTTGAAATGAGTCTAATGGAAGATTTTAAATCTTTCTAGTTTTAGCATCAAGCAACTTGAGGAGGGAACATATTCTTAGTCAAACCAATATATTCAAGGACGATCTCAAGAAATATGAAAATGGACAATGCTAAACCTGTATAGTACACCAATGAAGTTCTCAGTTTCGTTAGATAAGACCCAAGGGAAAATCTATTGATCAAAAAAATAAGAGGGATTACTTTGGATCTTTGCTTTTACTGACTGCTAGCCGCCAGATATGATGTTCAGGTGTTTGCTTATGTTGCATAGATTTCAATCAGGATCCAAAAGAATCACATCTTGACAGCAATAGAAAAGGATATTTTAGACTTACTAGGAACTCAAAACTTAGGAATTTTGAGTATCCTAGCATTTCAGCTCTTCATTTGAAATTATTGGTTATTCAGATTCTGACTTTGCAGCTGTAGAGTGGATAGGAAAAGCACTTCTTGGAACATGATCAATTCATTTTGAAAATTCATTAAGTTTCTTGGAGTCCAGTAGAAAATAAAATCAGTAGGCCCTATTCTACGGCAGAAGTAATACATTGCTAGGAAGTATGTGTGGCACAAGTACTTTGGTTAAAACAACAGTTGATTGATTTAGGGAGTTATCTGGTAGGCACTTATTCCAGATTTATGTGGACTAATTTAAGCTAGTGACTATTGGCATTTCCAAAAATCCTATTCAACATTCTAAGAACCAAACAATAGATATAAGACATCATTTGCATAAGGGATCATGTATCCAAAGGAGAAATTGAAACTCACACATGTTTCAACTTGGAAAATCAACTTGCGACAATTTTACAAAATCTTTAGGCCTGAGTACCTTCATTTACTTCTAAGAACCAGCTAAGGTTGTTATTGATACTTAATAAATGCCTAAACAAAATGTCTATTGCACATTGATTGTTTTATATTTTTGTTTGTTTTTGAGTTTTGTGATTGTTTGTGTTGTATTTGAATTGAATTTGTTTTTGAGTGTAAGTTTTTTTTTTTATTTTATTGTATGTCTTTCTGTGTTTTTGAGTTTGGTTGATTTCTTACAATTAAAATTCAAAAATTTCAAAATTAGAGGAAATCGTCCGGGACAACTTTTGGTTCGTACTGGGACGATAGTGAGAAAAAAATTGGTTTGCATGTTATTTTAACTGTTTTGAGAGCAAATTTTAAATTAAATCGTCGTGCGATATGAATATCGTCCAGACGAATTTTTTTCCTTTTCTCAACGTCGGAAACTAATGAGATGCAGCGGTTGAGTGGATAAGCAGTTTTTAATATGGATATTCGTCTTACGGAACTTTTGGTTCGTCCAGACGAACATATGTTCATTTCAGTTAGGGGCGGCTTTTCAAAAGACATTTAAACGAATTATTCTTTTTTGATCGTCCTGTACGACTTTTGTTCAGTAATGTACGACTCGGTCAGTCAAAGTCTGTACGAAGGACGCACGTAAGTTGTGTTGATTACGAAAAGCCGTTACATGTTGGACGGAATTTTGATCGTCTGTACGGAAATATGTTTCAGTCCAAGTACGAACGATATTTTCGTCCAGGACGAACCGTATCATTTCTTCTTCTAAAATATAAAGGCTTTCCTAACTTAAACAATCACACTTTCAAACTTCTCTTTCAATCCCTTGTCTACTCAATTTGTCAATGGCCTCCCAAGCCAAAAGAAAAAGGTGTTAGCGAAGGAAGCCGAATAGGAATGCCTCGGAAACTTCCTTTCTAAGCAAATGAGGAATTCAATTTTCCTCGTCTTTTGCTTTCCGCAAAAATCACTCCCATTCTCCGCATTCTTAATGGTCAAAGCGAGAAAATTTTAGGTAATACCTTTTTACTCAACCCATTCCATATTTCATACTGTTCTCTCGTCCATTCTTACAACAAGCAAATTTTCTTCTACTTTCTACCAACTGAGTTTCAACTCTGACCACTCTTGCATTAATCCTATGTCTTCAAGCAACAAGTAGAAATACACCAGCATGGACATTGGTGTATTTCTTAAACCTTAGCGACTGAAGGTATAGGAGCCCATACCTATAAGACTGAAAACAATTTAGAATGATGAAATCAATAGTACATTTAGAAAAAGTGGTCTAAACTATCATTGTGCATAAAGTTTTCTTGCGGCATGACCAAAAATGCCCGTATCATCCAGCATTATCCTTAGATCTTCAATCAATCATAAAGCTGGTGAATAGGATAAACATAATCCTCTCCTATTCTATTTTAAACTTTTTGATTTTGGATCGACACACCTATCGACGAAAGCCCAACTCATTCATAGATCAATCTTTATAGGCTTTCAGGAAATAGACATGCTCTGAACAGAAGAGGAAAAGGATAATATTTCTTTGGAGCATTTAGTTACCTTACATATTTGGAGAAGAAATATAATTTGGTGCATTCCTGAAATGAAGAATATGAAAGACCAGATTTACTATAGAATGATAGCATTCCATTCAGATGCTCTTCAGGCTGAGAAAAAGGGAAAAAAGAAAAAGCACATGCTAGGTTGTTCAGAGAAGAAGAAGAAGAAGAAGGGAGCGCAACCTCTGCACCTCAGATAGATAATATCAGAATCTGATTGAGAGATTTGAATAGATTTAGAGACTCTATTGATCAAGGTATTGATCAAGTTTGATGCTCAACTTTGTGCAGCAACAACATGAATTTGGTATAAATTAGAAAATGAAGTACATGCTATCAAATACGCAATGTAATTGTTGATGGCCTTCACTTTAACTTTTCGGGTGCACTCCTCCTCCCTCCTCTCCAGAACAGTAGAGATGAATATTCTGTGTTTTTGTCTGTACTCGTTTAGTATTTCTTTTGTTTTATGATCTTGATGTGTTAGTGCTTATGTTAAGTGTTTGCTTGTCTTTCTTTTAAGTTGTGTTTAGATATTTATGAAATGTGTAATCCTTCATAAATATCAATGCATTTGTACTTGTGTTCAATGTTATTTGTTATGAATGTGATTAAATTTTTATGAATTTATTTAGTATTATTTTAAGTTCATAGTGCTTAAATTAGATTGTAATTCTAAGATTATTCTATTATTTAGAAATTCTAGATCTTCAAAATTAAAAGTATGTTTTATAACTTGTTGTAATTTAGAACTTTTAAATTGCATGTCTATTCATTTAGACTACATAAAAGTTAATATTATTGTTGCATTAGATGTTGTCTTATCTTTAGTATTCCTGCTCAAATAAATTTTATGCACTTAGAAATATTTGAAATTTTAGATTATAGTTTTGAAAAAGAACTGCGTCTAAACTTACTTTTGAAAAAATAAGTACAAAATCAAAAGAAATTGACGCAAGTTCGCCAAATATGAGAAAGAGGCACCAAAATCAGCCCAATATCAAAAGATGCCCACAAAATATGGTGGCCCAAAATTTTGAAAAAGATGCACAAAGGCCACATGTGGTTAATTACTCTTCTTTTCCAAATTCTTCAATCTCTTAATTCAAATTGATCTTAATGTTATTTATATTCTTTTGAACTATTGAAAATATCGAATTTTTCTTCATCTCTCTGGTAATGCATATCTATATTAAAATGTTCTAAATTGAATCATGTCTTTGTAATTCTTCTTACTTACAATGTTATATTCACTTTTTAATTGCTTGAATTTCTTGATTAACCTAAATGTTTTTAGTTTAAAATTACATACTTGTATCAAATCACCATTTAGATTAAATATTCTCAAATGAATTTCATACAAATTACCTTATTATCTGTCTATTTCTTCTTCACTTTAATGTTGTTGTCAAAAAGGGGGAGAATCATTGTCGTTTGTATGTATTCTATGTTTTGTTTAGTTTTTGTACTAGTTTGTGTTCTAGTTTATTAAATTTTTTTTTGCCTTCAAATTGCCTCCTTATCTTATGTATTCATCAATTCAGGGGGAGTTTAGGAGATAGAAAGATTTGTCTTACAATTGAAATCATACAAATAATAATTGTTTGCCATTCATCAAAAAGGGGGAGATTGTTTAAGATAATTGCTATTTGCATGCTTTTCATTTGGTGCAAACTTATAAAGTCTTTGATGATTTCAAAACATTATTGATCAAATGTGTAGTTATCTCCTTAACAATTTTGTAAGAATACTGTAATTTGCTCTTGTAGTGGTACTGATATTTCAGAAAAACGAACTCCAGACTACGAAGACTTTCAAATTAATTCTCAAGCATGCAGATACTATGTAAAATTTGAAGCTTGCACTTTTCTCTAGAAATCAAATATGGAAGGGAAGTGATTGTATATTTTGAGAAAAATAAAAACATTCACACATAAGGAGATCATGTAAGAATTTATACGGATCGTACAGGACGATCTTCAGTTCATACTGGACGATCAGACAGTTTCTCCTATAGAGCAATATGGAACGAATAGGAACTTGCACTGATTTTTCTAGTTACTATTCGTCCAGGACGAAAGTAATTATCGTACAGTACGATTGGCTCTCTGGAAAATTTTCGTCCCGGTACGAAATTAATATTATCGTACACACGAATTAGCTCTCTGGAAAAATTTTCGTCCAGACGAAATTTATTATCGTGTATAGTACCGGTTTGGGCTCTCTGGAAATTCTTCGTCCAGACGAAAATAAAATTACGTACCAGTACGATTGGTCTCATGGAAAAATTTTTCATCCAGACGAATTATATATCGATACAGGACGATCTGTCCTCTGTAAAAAAATTCGTCTAACGAATGCAAATTTTCGTCTAAACGATTAAACCGACTTAGGACAGCATTTTCAGACAGTTTACTAGATATTCGACCTTGTCAAAACCGTTCGTTAACTGGCGACGAACCTAGTTCGTACAGGATGATCAGCTGTACGAAGGAATTCGTACACTATTCAATAGGGTCGTTTCAGATCGTTTAAGTAATATCGTCCAGGACGATCCACGATCGTTACAGGGACGATCCACTGCGTACAGAATTGAACATACTGCAGTTTTTTGGGCAGATTTTTTTTGTCTTTGTGTATAAATAGTCCAAATTAGACTGCCACCCAATCTTTTTTGTCATTTGATCTTCGTGCCTCTGAGAGAATAGCAAGGAGAGAGTTGAAGAGAGCATTCGAGGAAGGATTCCTACCACTGAAAGCAAGAAGGCTTCATTTTGGATTTCAAAGGTAAGAGTCTCTACTTGTGAAATTGGATTACTTCACTCTTTCTTTCTTCCCTTCTTTAGATTCTTGTGAGAGATCTGTCAAGGAGATCCGGTTGCTCTGCCGGACACTTGAGACGTGTGAAAGGAACGAAGGGTTCTTCGTGCCACACTAGGAGAAGTGTGAAAGGACGAGGGTTCTCTTCCCACACTAAGGAGAGTGTGAAAAGGACAGAAGGGTTCTCTGCCCACACTGGGATAGTGTGAAATGACGACGTTCTCTGCCCAACACTGAGGTATTGATGTAAAAGGCACGGACGCTTTCTCATGCCGCACGGGGGTGGTGAAAAGAGTGTGTTGTAAAGCTTCTCCGCCTTGCTGTGGGTGCAAAAGGAGAGTCACTATTGGTATTAGTGCAATACTCAGGGGTGCCTCTGGGAGTGAGATGTAGTTGGTTATAGACCGAACACTATAAATTTGGTGTCATTTACTTTAACTGTTTTAATATTTCGGCACTTTCTATTCGTCTTTAAACAACTCAGTGGTTGAAAAAACTTTTTCTCAAAATTTTAAAGAGATTTTATTTCGGTTTCAATAATTAAAAAAGGGGATCTAATATTTTAACGTTGTTTTTTAAAACTTCCAATTCACCCCCCCTCTTGGTAGCCTTTAGGGACATCACTAGGGCTTTAACAAGCCTAATTACATGACTCAACCACTTCTCTTTACATCGAATCTCTGCTCGCTCAGCGGAGCTCTCTACTCGTAGTCGGATTTTCTGCTCGTCGACGAATCTTCGTCGGTATCTCCCGAAGTTGAACTTCATCTACCCGACGTCGGACTCCTCCCTGTCATCAGACTTCCGCTCGTTAGAAGACTCCTACGCATCGTCGGACTTCTGCTCGCCAGCAGACTTCTCTTTGTCGTCGGACTTCTCCTCGTCGGCGGACTACTACTCGCCAGCAAACTTTCGCCCAAATGACATTCAAATCCCGTAAGCTTCTGCACGCGAGGAGGGGTGCTATTCGAGTAGGAAAAAATTCCAACTCGCAAATAACGGAAGCCTCGACCATCAGTAAGCCGGAGGGGGAGGAAGAAATCCCGTAGGCTTCTGCACGCGGAGATGGGCGCTATTCGAGTAGGAAAAAATTCCAACTCGCAAATAACGGAAGCCTCACCGTCAGTAAGCCGGAGGGAGAAATCCCGTAGGCTTCTGCACGCGACGAGGGGCGCTATTCGAGTAGGAAAAAAATTTCAACTCGCAAATAACGGAAGCCTCACCGTCAGTAAGCCGGAGGGGGAGGAATAAATCCCGTAGGCTTCTGCACGCGGGGAGGGACGCTATTCGAGTAGGAAAAAATTCCAACTCGCAAATAACGGAAGCCTCACCGTCAGTAAGCCGGAGGGGGAGATCCCGTAGGTTTCTGCGCACGAAGAGGGGCGCTATTCGAGTAGGAAAAAATTCCAACTCGCAAATAGCGGAAACCTCATCCGCCAGAGAACCGGAGGGAGAAAGAAAGAGAAGGTGCAAGTTTTCTGAAGGCCTAAGGGGCCTATTTATAGGTTTTGGAGAGAATATGGGGGGAGTTATCACAATTTTTGGATTTCTCTATTTTTCTAAAAAAAATTCTGAGTTTTTTCGGAATTTTTAGGATTTTTTGAGATTTTTTCGAAATTTTTTGGATCAAAAAAGAGCAAAAACTGCTATGTTTGCACATGTGGGACCCACAATGTCGGTGCAGTAAAACGACGCGCTCCAAACCTCACGCGCGATCCGCATGAGCGGCCC
>NW_021367635.1:0-234 GCF_001605985.2 Dendrobium catenatum
AAAGATAAGATGGCCTTGAGGTAGAAAATGGCAAATCGGTTCAGTTCCTGGCTTCACCTTCAGCATCTTAAAGCCCACATAATTTGGATCCCACGCTGAGGTGTCTGTATGGCACGTCGCTACCGCGTCCACTTCCACTCCATTTGCCCCATATAGATGCACCACATATGCTTCAATGTTCTTTGTCGTGTGACAAAAATATACTGCTCTCGGGTATGGCTCTGGATGACAAGA
>NW_021367636.1:0-315 GCF_001605985.2 Dendrobium catenatum
GTTGCTCCGCCGGACGACCACTTAAGGACCTCACCTCCGCCGGCCACCGCGTGACGCCATTGCTCCGCCGAACCACCACTTAAGGCCCTCACCTCTCCCGGACCACCGCTTGATGTCGTTGCTCCACCGAACCACCACTTAAGGCCCTCACCTTCGCTTAACGCCGTTGCTCCGCCGAACCACCACTTAAGGCCCTCGCCTCCACCGAACCATCGCCTGACGCCGTTGCTCCGCCAGACCACCACTTAAGGCCTTCACCTCCGTCGCACCACCGCTTGACGTCGTTGCTCCATCAGACCACCACTTAAGGCCCTC
>NW_021367637.1:0-455 GCF_001605985.2 Dendrobium catenatum
GATAATAAAAATTCTTTACACAAAGAAATAAAATCAGAAACCAAATCACCACAAACAAAGTGCGGAAATTAAATAAATGCGGAAGCGATATAAGAAAAGAACACACCGGATTTATAGTGGTTTGGTCAAACTTTGACCTACGTCCACTCCTTGGAGGCACCCTCAAATTATTGCACTAAAATAAGTGTCTCTCCTTTAACCCCCACAGCTAGGCGGAGAAGCCCTTACAAAATTTCTTCCACCTTCCCTGTGCGGCGGAGTCGCCGGGTCCTTTGACACAAAGGAGATCTTCAACTTTGGTGAACTTACCTCGAGACAAACCTTGAATCCGATGGTACTAAGGTGTGAGTTTTCCGGAGCAACCGTGTGGATCCCCCACCACACTCCTTTGAGTTCGTCCCCCTCACAGGATCTTCTCTCTCTCAAACTCCACCCTTTCCTCTCTCCCTTTCAAG
>NW_021367638.1:0-285 GCF_001605985.2 Dendrobium catenatum
TTGAAAATTTGATTTGAACGAAATTCAAACATAAAATTAATTTAAAATTAAATTCGATCAAATAATGTTGGATTTATACTCAAACTCAATTAGAGCAAGACCTACACTTGAACTTGAAAAGGACTTGAGCTCGAATGGAACCAAAATTTTAACAAATGAACAATCAATAAAGGAATTGACTTAAGGCATGTAAGTAGATGTACATATCCCATTTTCTATAAAAAAAAAATTTGAAATGCAACGAACAAATTAACCTTCCTTGCAAGCGGAGACCAAATCAAAGGG
>NW_021367639.1:0-296 GCF_001605985.2 Dendrobium catenatum
TCTGATTCTGTTGATTTAATCTGTTTTGATTTGTATTTTGATTTGATCTGATCCGTACGACTCTGATTCTAATTTGATATATGTCCATATAAGTTCTGATTTAATTCTGTTCTGATTTGATATACGATTCTGTTTCGATTTCTAATTGGATTTTAGTCTGATGTGTTTGATGTGGATTCTGAAAGTTTTGATTGGAGGTTTGTCGCTTTGCTGAGTTGTTGAGCTCACCCTTATTTTCTGGTGGTTTTCAGGTTCTGGAAAAGGGAAGGAGGTCCAGGACTAGATTTCAGAGTCTG
>NW_021367640.1:0-285 GCF_001605985.2 Dendrobium catenatum
TTTAGCATTAAGAAAAATTTTCATTGGTTTTAGAGATCATTAAAACCCTTAATCAATTTTCTTAAACTCAAACACTTAATTAACCCTCAAAACTTCTAAAAATTGTAATAAATCAAATTTAAATCCAAAAATTATAAACAATTCCCCAAACTGACTAGAACTCAAACCTAATCAATGAAAAATAAATGCCCTTTGATTTGACAGCAAATTGAAACTAAATTTAATTTTAAATAAAATTCAATATTTAATTAATTTAATTAATTATAAATAATAAAAAATTCTAGA
>NW_021367641.1:0-273 GCF_001605985.2 Dendrobium catenatum
GTAGAGTAAGGATTAGGGCGCCATTCATACTGAATCCACAACTTAATAACTTCTTCCTCTAAGGAAATAGGAATGAAAATAGGGAAAGTAGTAGTGACTGGTACTTGAATAAAAACACAAGTATAGGTCAGCCATGGTTTAGCAGCTGTTAAGGCATCCACGACTAAAGGAACTCCAATTTTTTATGCAATTTTTTAAATGCCCTCAGAATTCCAGCAGACAAGAGGGAGATCATGTGTTTTAACCCAAATAGGCACTGTAGAGAAATTTTCT
>NW_021367642.1:0-1058 GCF_001605985.2 Dendrobium catenatum
GCGTTAAGAGGTGAAAGAACTTAAAAAGGAAAGAATCAAGTTGTGCATCAAGAAAAGGAAATTTTATTTATTGATAAGATGAGCTACATCAAGCATAGTATTTCTTAAGGAAACACCCATTGACAGGTAGCATTGGGTGGTTTCCTTTACAATCTACTAACTGATACGAGCCTCCTTCGTAGACAGTCTCTATAACGAAGGGTCCTTCCCACGTAGGTTCGAATTTGCTTCCCAACTTTCGATGGGCTAAAATAGGCCTTCGAAATACCAACACCAAGTCTCCTGCTTGGAAGGTCCTAGGTCGCACTAGTTTATCCTGGGCCTGAACCATACGGGACTTATATAACTCTAAACTTTGTTGAGCTTGGAGACGTCGCTCTTCAAGGCCTTCGAGTTCTTCCAACCGCAGTTTTGCATTTTGTTCATTCGTGATTTGATTCTGAACTGCAATCCTGAGCGAAGGGATTTGTATTTCCAAGGGTAAAACGGCCTCAGATCCATACACTAGTGCAAATGGGGTGGATTGGGTCGGGGTTCTATAAGTGGTACGGTAAGCCCACAAAGCTTCCACCAACCGTTCATGCCACTCTCGTTTGTTATCATCAAGGGTCTTTTTAATGATTTGCACCAAGGTCTTGTTGAAGGCCTCGGCTAATCCATTTGCCCGAGGGTAATAGATCGTCGAGTATCTCCAATCAATATTATGGCGCCTTATAAAACTGTTGATTTTTGTAGACTTGAATGCGGACCCATTATCGGATATGATTCTGCGGGGTACGCCGAATCGATATACGATATGGTCACAAAAGAATTTTAAGACATGGTGTGATGTTACGTTGCGTAGGGGAATTGCTTCCGCCCACTTTGAAAAGTAATCAGTCGCTGCTAATATGAAATGATGACCTCTCAAGGAGGGAGGGTCAATCGGCCCAATGATATCTGTGCTACAACTCTCGAAGGGCCACGAGGCTATCGTAGGGTGTAACACATTAGGCGGCTGATGTAAAACCACACCATGGCCATGACATTGATGACAGTGCTTTGCAGTATTCATGCAA
>NW_021367643.1:0-968 GCF_001605985.2 Dendrobium catenatum
CAAAAGAATGAAGCTATAATGGCTGCCAAAGACACTTTTAAAGTGCCTTGCTAAAGCTTAAATAGAAGATCTTAAAACGAGCTCGTTAATGCAAGTTGCCAACATTATCGTTCTGGACGATACTAATATCGTCCTGTACGATCAGTGTAATTTAATCCCAATCAGCCGGGACGATTTGGGACGATCAAAAGAAAATTGGTTACATCATCCTGGCTGATCTCACGATCGTCCCAGACAATTAGTTTAAAATAGATTTCTATCATCCTGATCATTGCCCTGAATAGATGCTGGCTGATGTAAGTCGTGCAGGACATCGTCCCGGTCGATACTACGATCGTCCCGGACAATGTGATCATACCAATCAGTCATTAATGCTTTTAAAATATACCATATCAATTTAGACATAATTGCATTAAATTGTCCTGGACGATGTGTATATCGTCCTGGCATATATAAGATGCCATAATAAATCAAATAATTCGTTGTATCATCGTTTCCAGTGAAATACCGACGTCTTTTCCGCCAGAAACTTGTAGCAGAAATAAAAAAAATTGCCTACCCAGGCAGCAATTAGTTTTTTCACACCTGCAAATATATACATATAATTCTAGCAAAAATTTCTCCACAACACAGATCTTCATAGCACAAATTTTAAGAACTACAATAAATACTTAAAATCATAAATGTAAACATTAAAAATTATTCATTAACATCAACTAATATTCAAAAATATCATAAATTGTTCACTAACACCAAATATTCAAAAACTTATACAAGTTTATATGAAATTGAAAAAACTAAACAACTACTCTGAATCCGTGGACTCATCCTCAACTGGAGCTACCTCTTTTCCACTCATCTGTTCCCTCATTTTGCACATTTCATCCAATAGTAGATTGTGTTGCTCCTGCATCTATTTCTATCTCTGTGCTTGCAACTGAACTTGCCAATCAACTTGTAATTTCCTT
>NW_021367644.1:0-1206 GCF_001605985.2 Dendrobium catenatum
TGAATGTGTTTTCACTCATTAGAGTGTGGGCTCTATATCCTTCAGTTCTTAAGTTTAAAAAAGCACCAATGTCGTTCTTGGTGATTTCAACTTTTTGTTTGAAAATAAAAGAACTTATGCAGGAGTGGTCTGAATTAAAACTCATGTTAGCTAGAAAGTAGAGAAAGGTTTGTTTGTTGTAAAAGTGGACGAGAGAAACAATGAATTGAAATTGGATGGAGGCAAAAAGGTGCATTACCTTAAAGTGTATCTTGCTTTGAATCAGAATGCGAGAGGGAGTTATTTTGGCAGAGGCAGAACGAGGAAAAGATTCCTCATTTGCTTTTGACAGGAAGTTTTCAGAGGCATTCCTGTTGGGTTTCTTTGCCAACACCTTTTGTCTCTTGCTTGAGGAGGCCATTGTCGATTTGAAATCGAAAGGGATTGAAAGGGAAGTTTGGAGATGTGATTATTAAGTTAGAAAGCCTTCATATTTAAAGAAAATGATATGTTCGTCCTGGATGAAAACTGTTTGTCCTGGACAAAAATTATCGTTCGTTTGGATGAAAACATTTCGTACAGATGATCCAATTCATCCAAAATGTAACGGCTTTTCGTAATCAACACAATTTACGATGCATCCCTTCATACAGGCTTTTTGACTTGACCGATCGTACAGTCGAAAAATTTTCGTACAGACGATCAAAAAGTTAATTCGTTTTAATGTCAGTTGAAAACCATCCCCTACAATGAAACGACGTCTGTTCGTCTGGACGAACAAAAAGTTCGTACGGGCGAACTTCACATTTAAAACTGCCTTATCCACTCAACCGCTGCATTTAATCGTCCCAACATTTGAGAGAAAAAAATTCGTCCTGGACGATTATAAGATCGTACAGACGAACTACATTTAAAACTGCTCTCAGAACGTTCCATATCACGCAAACTGAATCTTACACACATCGTCCAGTACGAAAATTTTTGTCCCGGACAAGTTCAACACATTTTTAGATTTTTGAAATTTTTTTTTTATTGAAGAAAAACAAACAAAACATTCAAAACATAGAAAACAAAGATAAAACCACAGACTCTAAAATAAGCTCATTCAAAACACTCAAAAATCACAAAATTCAAAAAAAAAATCAAAGATAAATAACTAAGAAAACATAAATATCAATGTTGCAAAGACATTTTTTATTTAAGCATTCAAATCAATAACACCAAGCC
>NW_021367645.1:0-281 GCF_001605985.2 Dendrobium catenatum
GCACCAGAACAGATGTGCTTATAGCACCAGAATATATGAGCTTATAGCACCAGAATATATGTGCTTATAGCACCAGAAAAGAATTCATCGGATCCGGAACAGAACAGATATCAGATTTCATATTGAGCTCATTTCAGATTTCCCAGACACTAACTGAATCTCTTAGGATCCAGGCCCCTTATAACTCCCTTATATAGCATATACAGATAGCATATCAATTCATAAGAAATCCGGACGAATTCAAAAATCAGACAAAAATCGGGCAGCACAACGACTGTATA
>NW_021367646.1:0-214 GCF_001605985.2 Dendrobium catenatum
CGTCGACGGTAGACTTTCCAACCGATGTCCCCATCACCTTGCCTACTTGTTTCCGGATTGTGATAAAGGTGAACTTCTTCCCCTTTTATTTACTTTTCTAATTCCCCTAATCTTATAGGTGATTGAGATTCCCAAGGAACCGAGTTTCACCTTTGCCTAAGCTTAGTAAACGTAGGGTTTTATCTCGTCATTGCCAAAGCTTAGTAAACGTAGG
>NW_021367647.1:0-226 GCF_001605985.2 Dendrobium catenatum
ATTACATTTACTAATAATAATAAACATTATTATTAATTATTATTTACTAATTATAAATCATTATTATTATATAATAATAATATAAAAACATCCTCTTCTTCTTGCCTACCCATTGTTTGGAGACAGATTGGTTGTGGGTTCCGATCAGGAGATCGGGCAGAGGCAAGGGGTCGGATGGGAAGCTCGACGGCGTGCATGGAACCAGGAGTCGAGTTTGGTTATGGAG
>NW_021367648.1:0-1046 GCF_001605985.2 Dendrobium catenatum
GCGAGGGAAAAGAAAACTGTGCATTTTTAAACAGGTACCGTCAAAGCCTGAGAAGGTACGAACTCTCTAAACTCAGATTCTCGCGTCGTTGTTTGCAGCAGACCGGAAAAATGCCTATACACGCCTTTATTGCACGTGGTGAGATGGGACGTCGGTCCGATGCTTACGACGAAGCGAGCAATCGCCTAAACTCTACTTCGGCGTTCGTGGCGCACCGGAAAACCGCTTATACACGCCTTTATTGCGCGTGGTGGGAAAGGCCCAGTTTCTCGTAGTTTCCCCCTAAACTGGGGAGACGTCGGGAGGCTGCCGAAATTTTGGGTGAAAATATGACCGCACGTGGACCTGTTTGAACTCAAAAAGGACAAAATTTGGACTTAAATGAATAATGAAATAAAATTGAACTAAAATCAATCCCGAACTTGTAAGGACTTTAAATGAATTTGGGACTCAAACAAGACTACGAGAACTTGAAATTGAACTTGTAAGCTTTTGAACATCAAAGGATCTATGAACTTGAACACTTTGAACTCGTGCATTTGGACTTGAACTCAACAAGACTACGAGGACTTGAACATGAACTTGAACTTGCAAGGATTCAGAGAACTTGAACAAGTCTTTAAACACAAAAGCATTTGAGCTTGAAATGATCCTAGACATCAAACTAAAAATATGATCCACGATGTGCTGTTTAAAGTGAGATCATATTTTGTGAGTTACTATGTCCAAATCAAATGCAAGAAAGCACATACAAGACTTGCAACGAATGTAGAGCCTCACTCACAAATCATGATAAAGAACATGCAATGAGTATGGTGATGCCCCTCTGATCCATGACAAGCTAATTTATGGATAGAAATAATAGTTTCCTATAAATATTGAGAGGTTATAATAAGCATAACAGTGAATGTTGTAACACTCCTATAGTCAACCATATTCAATCTTACAAGCAATACAATAGAAGAAGATTTCGCACAAGTCATGGAGTAGAATATGGAAGTTCATATGTTCAGCAATAATTCAACTCCAGAAAGATCTGCAATACA
>NW_021367649.1:0-323 GCF_001605985.2 Dendrobium catenatum
TTTATCCCAGGATGAAGTCCTCTGTTCCCTAAAAATTTAGGACAGTCCTGCAGTTTCATCGGAACGAACCCTTGATATAACTGTTCGTCCTAGGTTGAACTTATTTAATATGGGATAATGATCGGGTATGAAGTCAGTTTATACCAATATACATTGGGTTTGTATGCAACTATTTTAACACTATTCGTATGGGATGATATGATGATCGTCTAGGATGATCGATTCTGTATAGACTTGAAAGCCAACAGTTTTTTGATGGTTTCTCGTGTCTTTCCTTTATAAAGTCCACTTAAAACTATCTTGTAATCTTGTTTCCTACTGAT
>NW_021367650.1:0-335 GCF_001605985.2 Dendrobium catenatum
AGGGATCTCACCACAATTTTGACCATTCCGTTACGGGTCGGATCTGGATCAAGTGGAATGCTCAGAAGGTTTCCTTTAAACCTCTCTTTACTTCCAATCAGATGATTCATGGTGTTATTCTGGTTGGAAATTTGGAGGTGTGTTGCATTTCTGTTATTTATGCTTCAAATAACTTGTTGGAGAGACAACAATTGTGGGCTTTGATTGCTAACCTGGCAAGCCATACCACCCTTCCCTGGGCTATTCTTGGTGATTTCAACTGCTGCAGATATTCTAATGACAAAGCGGGAGGTATTCCCATTCCACATAGTAAACTGGGTGAATTGAATTCTCTT
>NW_021367651.1:0-501 GCF_001605985.2 Dendrobium catenatum
TGCTGAGACCACAGCTTTCTTTTCAAAAGTTTTCACCAACTTAGGACCCTTCTTATCTTCAGACTGCTCTCGTAAGAATGGCATCCTAGGAGCCTCTTCCTGCAAATTGCTAGCCTTATTAAGAAGTTTTTCAAAAGTTTTAATAGTGAAACCCTTCAGTAGAAAAGCAACAGGGCCGTGGATATTCTTCAAAAGAATCTCCACAGCATGTTGCTCTTGCAACTGGGGTTCACACTTCATCGAGAGGTTTTGCCACCTCAAGATGTACTCAACCAGAGACTCTCCCGGCTTTTGCTTTTCAACCACGAGATCGCCCACGGTGGTGCGTTGTTGCGCTCCAGAAAATCTCTTAAGAAAGAGATTTTCTAGCTCGCTAAAAGTTTTAACTGAACCGTTGGGCAGATCGGCGTACCATTCAAAAGCAATGCCGGATAGACTACTCACAAATTGGCAAAATAGTAGAGCATCTGACCCTCCTGCATTGCAACAGCTTGCTCGGAA
>NW_021367652.1:0-328 GCF_001605985.2 Dendrobium catenatum
TGGTTAAGTGAGAAAAAATAGTCAAGCACTCGTATTTATTGCACTATAATAGTAGCTTATTTGTTTTACTAGTTGGCAAGATTCTCTTATATTTTCGTAGAGGAATAAGCTTGGTTCAAGCAGAATAACAAAAATATTGACATCTTTATTTTATTTTCCCTTTCTCATTTGTGTTTACTTCATACACAGCAATTTTTATCCTAAGCGATGCTTCCACTTCATGCCTTCTAGCATTTAGTATCAAAGTGTAGTTCTAAGATTGATGAACATAATCTTTGAGATTGAGAAATCTGATTGGTTGAATAATTTTGACTCCTAAATAATCAAG
>NW_021367653.1:0-236 GCF_001605985.2 Dendrobium catenatum
GCCTTAGCATACCAGAAATATTGTTATCAGGGAACACGGGAGCATTCCAATTATTCTGTAAGACCACTTTAAAATTATCATGCAACAACCACATATTAAGAAATCTAAATGCATAATTACCAATGTGATTGAGAACATTAATATTCAAAAGCAAAGGGACATGATCAGAAAGAGTTCTACTTAAATGTTCCATATTAGCACCAGAAAAACGAGCTAACCAATCATTATTAAACAAA
>NW_021367654.1:0-235 GCF_001605985.2 Dendrobium catenatum
TTTTAAAAATATACTTAATTTTTGTTTTAAACTTTTTATTTTTTAAAATAATTAATTATTTTTAAATAACTATTAATAATTTTTAGGTGTATTATCACCTACCATTTTTTTTAGACATTTAGGCCATTTAAGGCAAACTCACACACACGACGCATACACATTGACTCGAACCTTAGATCTCTTAGTTGGAAGCCTTAGCTCTCAACCAATAGGCCAAGGAGAGTTGTGTTTATCA
>NW_021367655.1:0-242 GCF_001605985.2 Dendrobium catenatum
GATCTACAGAACACCCCGATAACCGTCCAACTAGGACAAGGAGCCAGGATCCAGCTGGCTAATGCTATTATAGAGACCGGAAACACTGGAGCTACCATCCAATTTGGTAGTGTTGATTTTCCAGTTGTTGTTGCAAGAGCTTCCGGAGCTCCTATACGTCGCGCGCATCTGAAAATCACTCTGATAAGCCTAAGAAGGCTAAGGTCCCAGGTGCTAGAAGGGGTGAAGCCGACTCTACATTC
>NW_021367656.1:0-289 GCF_001605985.2 Dendrobium catenatum
AAACAGAAATCTGGGACTTTTTCAAAATCAACCTTCTATAAATACCCACAATTTTCAGATCCAATCCATATATCTTTTGGATGTTTCTTAGTGATATCGATTTCCACAAGAACCCTAGCTACCGAGGGTCTTGACCGATTCGCTGTAGCTTGATCGGTTTGCAGGGGACGGCCGAAAATGGAGCCTAATGCATGCAGAACATGAGTATTAAAAAAATGCAGTCGTAAATTAGGAAATGAGATCCATATGGGGACAATGGGTGATTCCTCTTTCACATCAAAAAAAGGAG
>NW_021367657.1:0-303 GCF_001605985.2 Dendrobium catenatum
GAAGCATTCTCTACAAAAAAGTGGAAACGGTATACAGGATACTTTTATGCCAAATTAAATAAAACAACCTAAAAGGATCATGCTTCTCTCTAACAGAATGCCAAGAATCAGAAATTATAAAAGCACCATCATTAGAAAGAGTGCGCAGTTGAACATCATTAGTATTGCAATTAAGAGGAATCTTTAAAATATTAGGCAACACACTAGAGAGTTTCTCTAAATTCCAGTCATTGCCAGAAAAAAATGATTCACCTTCACCATCTCAATAGAGCAGGAATTAATAAAGGAATCAATCGATTGTCC
>NW_021367658.1:0-254 GCF_001605985.2 Dendrobium catenatum
AAAAGAAACTTGCCAACCAAAGTTAAAGCAAAAGGTGCTGTCAACTGAGAAAACATAGAATCTTTGAACATCATAGCCGGCAAACTTGAAAGGAGGTTTGAATGAAATACATTTTAGAACTATAAGAATATAAACCCGCTAAAACATATTTAAAAGAATGAGACTTGCCATCAACAAACAAAGAAGTCAAGGGGTTCGATGACGACAAAATTATTATTGCCCAAAGCCACAAAAACTGAAAAGAAATTCAGAAC
>NW_021367659.1:0-303 GCF_001605985.2 Dendrobium catenatum
TTTTGGCGGTATCACTATCTGATACAATCTTAGATTATTTTCCCTCTCAAATTACTACTAGGCAAGTAGTTAAGAGAGTGGCACCCCGAGTGGTTTCTACTCCTCCTCCTCTACAGATGATGTAGTGGGACACGTGTAGCAACGTGCCTTAACATCTTCTAGTAGAGTGGATGGGTCACAACCCTCAGTTGAGGGCCTATGGCCTATTACTGGTGATCGCTCAATTCTAGTTTGCTTGAGTCTTTCTGTATAGTAATCAAGCAGAGGTATTGAAGATCGCACTCTCATCTCTACAACCTCCCT
>NW_021367660.1:0-2167 GCF_001605985.2 Dendrobium catenatum
AATGCAGTATTCGATTACAAAATAGGAGAAAATCAAATATGAGTGGTGATACACAATTTTTCCCACTAGTACCCTCATAAAAACTCTGATTATATCTAGGCTAAAACAAAATATGACATGCTAGAAAACCAAGAAAAAATAGGTAATTCTACTACACAAACAATATAAATAATAAAATTAAATTATCCAAAATATAATATCAAAAGTTCATATGGCAAGTGCTACTTTATTTGCAACCCAGAATTTACTGAAAAATAAAGTGGCCACACACCACTGCAACAAACCTGGATTCTAATCCTAAGACTAACGCAAATGACTTTGAAACAGAATATCTCTTCTTTTCTATATTTCTTCGTCTTCTCTCCTTAGTCTTGTTTCCTTCTACGAGCTTCTTGAAACTGTTCGATCTGGATATCCAAATAAAAAGAAACTCGTCCCCAAAGGTGTATTTTCTTTTCCATTTAGATATTAAAATAATCCTAACTTGGCTTTCCAAATATAAGAGAACATTCCTCTAAGGGATATTCTCTTCTTTTTTAGTTCTAAGTTGGATGTGATATCCCACTTTCAAGCTACTTTGACATTGAAGAAAACTAAGTATATCAGATTTCTTTTTTTAGAGATAGAAACTCTGGTTTTCTAGAGAGAGAAAATTCCTATAATTTGAATTTTCTATTCCCGATTTTTACTCCTTGGCCGGAGTTGCTGACGTTGACGATGGTGGAGGAGGGCCATCGTCCATCTTTGGCAGCGGAAAAGAAGTGTATTGCGAATGGAGATATGCTTAATCATAATCTGGAAGGAGTCAATCGACGGAATGTTGATTTAAAATTTTTGAATTTGGATTATGCGTTCAAATCTGTTGGAGGACCGTTGTTGATCAAAGATAACGTAGAGGATGTCCCAATGAAGAAAGTGTATGTGGAAGGCAAGGGAAAGGGCATTGTTGGAGAGGTATGTTCGATAACACCTCAGCAATCAAAAAAATCTTTGAAATGTGATATGGTTGATCTGTCGGCTTCGTCGTCTGGAATGAAATTATATGTTAACAAGTTTGGTAATTCAAATGCAATCTCAGGAGATGTCCTTGGGATAAATGCAAATTCCAATATTCCTGTTAGCACAAAATTTCATTCTGATGGATGCTCGGTTCAGAAGGATTCTGTTGTAATGGAGAAGGTTAATGTGGATATTCCTATTAGAGCTGTGAAGGAGGCAGATAACAATCCGTGGTTTAAAAAGCCTTACATCCATTTGGATTTCAAAGAGTAGGATTTGGTTTTAACAGAGGATGGTAAAGCAGTTAAATTGAACGTGGATGTTGAGGTCCTGAATTCCAGCAAGCTGAAGAAATCCTTAGTGATTAAGGTGTTTGGGAAGGATATTCCATCACATATTGTAGCTTGGGAAATTAGAAGACAATGGAAATAGTTTGTAAATTTTCATTTCACAACCCTTGGCAAAGGTTGGTTCTTATGTTCCTTTGAGTCTATGGAAATGATGGAGGGAGTTTTGGCAGGGGGAGCTTGGTTTGTTAATGGGCACATTGTGGGTATGGAGAAGTGGACGGTGGAGTTCTATACCCTATCATTGGAGGGTCTATCCTCTCCAATTTGGATTAGGATGCCTCATTTTCCCTTGTAATGTTGGGATGAGGTGAATGTGGCTAGAATAATTGCAATCAAACCTCTTATGATGGATGGGAACATGTTTCAGTGGGGGCAGAGGGAATTTTCAAGGGTTTGTGTAATAGTAAAGCTTGATCAACCTCTTCCATTGGGAGTTTGGGTGGAAAGCATATCCAGGAGATTCTTTCATAAAGTTTAGTATGAGAAGATATCCTTTTTTTGTTTTGATTGTGGATTTATTGGCCATGATAAATCTGAGTACAAGCTTAGCAAATCTGATGCTTTGGATTGGACTACTGCTGAAGTGTTTTCTAAACATGAAAAGGAGGTGGATAAGACTCAAGAAATGGTTAATGACTCTACCTATGGACCATGGATCATGGTTAATAGGAGGAGTAGTATAAGGCCTATCATGCTGAAGGATAAAATGAAGGGTACAAAAAATTAGTGGATGAAGTCTAAAGACATTCATGGTGAAACTGCTGCAGTTAAAGGAGTTTTACAGGTTGTGGGAGCAATTCTAGAAGTGGAGTCTAGCA
>NW_021367661.1:0-224 GCF_001605985.2 Dendrobium catenatum
TTAGACTCTGTAATTACAGTAATTTTAGCATTATAAGTATTAGGCAAAAACAAAGAATCTTATTAACCATTTTAGCATTCGTTAGTTCCCTACCTAATGCATGTAAAGAGGTGACTATTTGTGTGAATCTTGTGTATGTATCAGAAATGAATTAATTAGGTTTCATGCGAAATAGTTCATAATCATGTAATAAGATATTAAGTTGATGCATTTAGATTTTTCTG
>NW_021367662.1:0-228 GCF_001605985.2 Dendrobium catenatum
AGTACTTTATTGGATCATACCGTATGATATTATAACGTACAGTACGAATTGTTTTTGAATTGTTCGTACATCTTCGTACCAGGACGACGTCTATTTATGAAGATCGTACTGTACGATGCGTAATCGTACTATACGAACAGTAACGGCTACTTTTGAAATCAGAGGTTTTTTGGAGCCCGTTTTGAGATGTGAATCAAGTCCTTTTTCAGTAAGATTTACAGAGGAGGT
>NW_021367663.1:0-338 GCF_001605985.2 Dendrobium catenatum
TCGATCAACTTCATGGCGCTAAGTTGTTTTCAAAAATTGATCTCCGGAGCGGCTACCACCAAATTCGTATGTGACCGGGAGACGAGTGGAAAACGGCATTCAAAACTCGAGATGGCCTCTATGAGTGGACGGTAATGCCATTCGGTTTATCTAATGCTCCAAGCATATTTATGCGGCTTATGAATCATGTTTTCCAACCTTTTTTATGCCAATTTGTCATCGTATATTTCGACGACATCCTTATATATAGCAGTAATCAAGAAGAACACTTGCAGCATCTACACCAAGTTTTTATTGTTCTCAGGGCTCAAAAATTATTCATAAACTTACCGAAATGC
>NW_021367664.1:0-296 GCF_001605985.2 Dendrobium catenatum
TCTAAAAGAAGAAACACATAATTTTGGGAGAAAATACAAAACAAAAGAGACTCTTATTTTGGATTTAGAGTTAAGAATGCACATCCCCTTAGTTAATATAGGATTTGTTTAGAATGTGTCGGTTAGTAGAGTTGGATTCGTATCAAGTGCCTCGTTTGGAGTGGGAACAGCAAAGGGCATTGTTGCTGTTATAGGATGCACTTGACTTCTACGAAGTGCATCCAATAACAACAATGCCTACACCCCTTTTTGTATTCGATTTTTTTTGTTAGTTTTCTCCGCCGTTTCTTTTATGT
>NW_021367665.1:0-228 GCF_001605985.2 Dendrobium catenatum
CTAACTCCACAACATGTTAGGAGAAACAAGAAATATGTTAGGCAGCCTGCCACTTCTGTGCTAGTTGATGGATATCACTGGGCGCCACGCCCTCCTTCTTCCAAGACGGAGGGTATTGTGTTGACTGGGTCCGAGAGAGGCCGCCATCCTCATGGAAGACCCCCGGTACCCCCTCCCAAAGCTGTAAGGTTGGCCTCAGTGATTGTTAACCCCAAGGGGAATGAAGCG
>NW_021367666.1:0-304 GCF_001605985.2 Dendrobium catenatum
CTATCCACCACCGGGGATAAGCTGCACTTAATCACTTATGATCCTGACCTTGACTGGTCCACGGTGAATCACTTCCTTCGTCAGACCAATGCACCTTTCCATGTTGGAGAAACTAGCTCTTTAGTCAAAGATGCTAGGACAATCCAACATGTCCTTTGCACCTCCATAATTCCAAAAGCCGGGGACCGAATCCACATCACCCCTCTACTTTCCCTCACTACTTTCTACATCTTGGCTCATAGAGAATTTAATACTACAGACCTAATTTTTCGATACATTGATCACTTAACCATAATTTGCGATC
>NW_021367667.1:0-5205 GCF_001605985.2 Dendrobium catenatum
AGTTGCCGGCAGTGAGCTGTAAATTTAAACCTCAGCTAGGGTTAGCCAAACTAGCAACGGCCCGGTTCAGGGCTTAGGCCGCCCGGCCAATAATCACTGATCAGTTTAGCCGGTTCGACCATACTATATAATATATTTTAAATTTAAAAATAAAAAATCATTAGAATTTGTTTAAATATTAGCTATTTTAATTAAAATCTTACTATGTGTTACAGAATAATTAGAAATATTTAGATTTAAGTATTGACTTCCTTTTATCTAGCCTTTTGTTTTTGTTTTAAGGCCATTTTGAAAAAGAATTTTGTATGCTTTAGATATTTTTTTAGTGTATATATCTTTATTTTATAATAGATCATATTAATCATTAGAATTGTTGCGTCCAGGAGTATTCGCGGCAGTAGAGAAATATAAAGTTTAACGTCTTAGCGTTGCACGAAAATCCGGCACGCAGTCAGATAAGAGAGAGAGTGTAGCATTCACATGAGACACCAATATTTTTACGTGCAAAACCCCTGAACAGGGGGAGAAATCACGGGGCCTAGCCTAGTTTGAATGAATCCACTAGTATTGTAGTTGATTACAAAAGAGGCCCTTCTCTAGTAGAATGCCTTAGCTTGATGTACATTTTATAGAGTGCATTATATGATGGGAACACAAAGAGTTATTGTTGACGTGTTTGTTTGGTTAGGATGATCATAGTCTGATGACGGAGATCAGAAGGATTGTAGTCGGCGAGCGACGTTAGTCAAAAGGACTGTTGTCGGCGGGCGATGGAGCCCAGAAGGACTGTAGTCAGCAGGCGATGGAGCCCAGAAGAACTGTAGTCGGCGGGTGACATAAGCCTGAAGGACCGTAGTCGGCGGGCGACGGAGGTCGGAAGGACTGTAGTCGGCGGGCAACGTAAGTCTGAAAGACCGTAGTCGGCGGGCGACGGAGGTCGGAAGGACTGTATTTGGTAGAAGCCCAGCGTTGGGAAGAAATTTAGCGACGAGCGGGGGTCCGGCGTCGGGTAGATGTCCGACGTCAGTCAGCAGCAGGGGAGAACTCCGGCGTTATGGTATTCGGGCAAAACTCTAGAGTCACTTGGAGATCGGGCGAAATTCCGGCGTCAGCCATAAATTGGGCGGAATTCCGGTGTCACTTGGAAGTTGGACAGAATTCCGGCGTCCATGAAAGTCGAGCAGAATCCCAACGGTGGTCGAGGAGGAGTTTCTTATTTTTGCATTGTAATTGCTAGAGATCTCTTATAGTTCCTTGCTCCTGAATGGCAATGTAACCGTCTTTGTCATATTCGAAGAGTCTGGCCTCCTTTAATTTGATGATCTTATGGCCTGTGGAATGGTCGTCCATATCAAACTTCACAGATTGAAATGGAATGGAGTGACTACGTACTCAACCCTTCTCACTCTGATTCTGTCATCTTCAGCCAAGATGAACGAACAAAATCCCAAATCTCTCTGCATCTTGCTCCTTGCTTGGCCCCCTCTCAAGAGAAATAAGAGGTCTATTTAAAGATTTCTAGAGTGACATGGCCCGTAAATAGGTGAGAGATCAGGGGAAAATCGTGAGTGGTTTGAATGGACGGTCGATATTGAATTCCTTGATCATAGGCTGTTCATCAGACATTTGAAGGTCTTAATGATGTCATAATTCGGCGATCTTGAGCTTGTTGGATTCGTCTCGTCGAGCCGCTTGATTTGACCATAAGCTTGTCAAAATCAGAGACCGTTTGGAAACTCAAATTGTGTTAAGAACTTTTCAACAGCATTTCAGGTGCTTGATTTGAACTCATTTGAGCTCAAATTGAGTTGAATTTGGTGTCGTTGGGTTCGTCTTTCCGAGACGCTCAGTTTGACTATAAGCTCGCTGAAATCGGAGTTCGGGTGCTCCCGGATTTAATTTTTGAAGTTTCAGGGTTGGTCTTTGCCTCGAGATTCGTGCCCTATCAAGATAATTTTATGGTGACGTATCAAGAATTAATAAGAGGAATGTGTTTATTAAAAAATTTAAAAATGAGTAAATTTGTCAAAATATTTGGCGCATTCATAATGCGCCAAGTGATTTGGCACGTTCTGAATAAGTCAAATATTTGAGAGAGGTAGCAAAGTACATAAAGAGAAAGTGTAATACAATAATACCTAAAAGAAATTGTGACTTAAAGATGCAATTCTCTATGTACTAACGTCTAACATTCGGGATGCACGTGAATGTTGCCCTATTAATCCATTATCTCCTAAACTATATCTTGCAAATAAATAGAACAACTTCGTTTTACCCTTTGTTAGTTCATGGAGGTAATCACATTTATGTATTCTCCTATAGCACCACTCAACAAAAGTAAATTTATACTGTTGATCTAAAATGACAGATATGACCAATATAACACTAAATCCAGATTAATATTTTTCAAATTTGGCAATCATTCATGTAGTCATTCTCTTTATGTAATCATATCCATTTGTTCATGTTTCAATGATGCATAAGTTATTGAAATGCAAAAAAAAAAATATAAATTTGTTGTTGGATATTTTGAGCCAGATACAACACATGTTATCTTGTAGAAATGAGCCAAAAAGTGTAAATAGATTCAACCTTCTCCCACTCAACATTACTTGGCAATTCTTATAATTTGAATCATCCAATTATAAATGCTGAAAAGCACGTCGATTGTGGAATAGCACTGTCAAGCACGGTGAAAGTGGAGTTCCATCTTGTTGGAACATCCTAACGCAAACCTTTTTTTCATATAGACAACTTTATTTGACACAATTAAGAAACTTTTGTTTCCTTGCTTGGGAGTCTTTAACGTACTTAATACTTTCCCTAATTTTTATTATTAAACAATCGATCTCCTTTAAACCCTCTTGAACTATGAGATTAACAGTATAGGATGTAACAAATATGAAAGAACTCACCATCATAGAGAAAAGTACCACGTAAACATAAATGATTTCTTAAATATTCAATGGAAACATTATTTGCTTATGCATTATCCAAAATAATCCTAAAAAGTTTAGAATCAATTTTCCACTATATAACAAGAAATTATAGCTTTTCAAACAACGCAATGACATCCTAAGGGGGCAGCATGAAACCAAAGCTAATTATCTTTTTTTGCAGATACCAATCATAATCTATAAAATATATTATTAAACAAATAAACCCATCTGTATTAATAGAAGTTCAAATGTCCGATGTTAAGCATATCCTGCTTGTGGATTTAGCTAACTGTTAACATATATGACACTTCTTTTTATTAAATAATTTCTTACAATCACTTCGTGCAGTGTTCCCATAAAATAAATGCAAGTCCCAAAGAAGATACGTCAAAAGAGCTCGAACTCTAACCCACTCAACACACTGTAAGGACAAGCCATGCATAATGATACATGCAATAAAAAAATCATGAAATTCTGACGGATCAAACTTACTATCAGACACAGAAATGGATGATTCATAATTGGTTTGTAAAATGAGTTGTCCAATATCACACATATTTCTTTTCTTATAGTTTTCCAAGTGGCTTCTTAGATTATCAGTGCCATTTTTGCTATCACATAAATATGTCATGCCACATTTCTTGCATTTATACATTTGCTTACCATCTTTTGGAATATGCAACCCAAATAATCAAAGTCATTCTTGTCTGCTTCTTAACAACTCCCCCCCCCCGCTCTCATTACATTTACTGTTACATGGTTGTACCACATTTTCGGAACCCCCAACTTGTTCATTTTTATCAAAAGAAAAAAAAAATCTAAGGAATGCTATTAGAGTCCTCTATCTATCAAAAATATTAGAAGACATCACAAAGAGAAAATTCAAATTGAAACCAAAAGACACAACTAAATAGTGAAATTTCTTATATTAAGTGAACAAAAACATATTATGATTTTCAATGAACAAATGAACGTCTTAAAGGACCCAATGCAAAAAAAAAAAAAAAAAGATGAATTAATTCAATGTTTCAATGCTAAGTTTTCAACCGAACATGTTTAACAATTAAGTAATTAATAATATAATTGTAGAAAGGGCCAAATGTATAAAACAAATAGGTTAATAACCAAATATGAACTAACTATCAATAATCAAGTATTCAACTATGTCAACTAACAAGAAGATGAAAACTTGTAACTTGTAATACTTCTTCATGTAAAGGGCCAAATGCATGATGCCCTAACTATTTCACTCATTATGCAAAACAAGCTAAGCATATATGAACTCGAGGTTCGACATTAACGACATAAAATGACCAATAATCACACAAAATTTTAGAGCACCCTAGCTGACAACAAACTGCTTGTGTAAAATTACAAATGCCGTTATAAATAAGTAAAAAATCATGTAAAAAATAAAAATCTCAACACCCTAGCCGAGAAACGAGAATAACAACAAAATCTCAACACCTTCAGCTTCTACAATAACAAAAAAATGGTAACATAAAGAAGAAACGAGATACAAGCAATGTAATCTTTATTTAGAGTTGAGGCTTATGATCACACGAAAAAGTAGGAAGCTAGGTGGTAACATGTAAGCTACGAACGGAATTAGGAGAGGAAGGAAACTATGGAGGGATATGACTGAACATAAGAGAGGACACCCACAAGAGCTCTCGCACCAACACTGTAGTCCGCAGAGAAACTCTAGAGGAAGACAGAAGAAGAGAAGAATCGAGTGAGCGGTCGCTAAGCCTGCATAAAATGCTCTAGCCTAAAATCCTAACCCACTTACCACTCGCAGCACAATATTATTTTCCTAATCGATAAAAGGCGTTGGTCGAATCGGGTTATATTGAGTTTTCGGATTGACCCGAACCTAACCTGAAACTACAAACATGTCAAAAATGCAGGCCCTAACCCGACCTGATTTTTAAACGGGTCGACCCTCCCAAAAATTTCGGGTCGAATTCGTGTCGGATTTTTGGGTCGGATCAAATATTGATAGCCCTAATTTTTCCCTTTATAGGGTTTTTCACATTAAAACTATTGTGTTTGTTGTCTTTTCAAGCTCTTATTTATGTGTTGAATTTTTATGCATAATTAGGACAAAATATTTGACCCTATAGTCTCCAATTTTTTCTGTCCGGAACAGTGCTGAGTATAAACAATTTTTTTTTTCAATTTTGTTGGGACAAAATCAAGGATCTTATAGCCAAGTTTTACCAACATTTCTTTTATAAATTAGAGAGTATTTTCTTCGCAATGA
>NW_021367668.1:0-314 GCF_001605985.2 Dendrobium catenatum
TCCAAGTCTCTCAAGGTTTTGAGAGACACTATCCAACAGAATGCTTCCATCTGTCCATTTTCGATCATAGAATGCACACTTCGGTGCCATATGATTAGCATTCTCCCTTATGAAACCAACAATCTTCCTTCTTGTTTATTGCTTTGCCTCCATTAATTCTTCCTCATTATGGGATTTATCTTAATTAGCATAACTTGCCTGACAAGATGTGGCAATCTTTAATCATGTAGGCAGGTAAAATTACATAATCAAGTCAAAATAGAAGAGGCGCAAAGAGTAATCATCATTCCTAAAAATTCTCAAACTTAATTCAA
>NW_021367669.1:0-332 GCF_001605985.2 Dendrobium catenatum
CCCGGTAATATACCGGCGGTTACCGACGGCCACTGGTGGTTATCCGGTGAAAGCCCATCAGTGTAAACCGCCGGTAGTACCGTCGTTGGCCATGACCGTTGGGTAACCGCCGGCAATTTTACCGGCGGTAAACCGACGCTAGCCGGCAGTTGATCAAACGCACGACGGCCGTTGTAACCGCCGGCATGCCGTCGGTGAAGTGACTGCCGGTTAGCCATCGGTAAAATAACCTGCGGCTCAACGGCCGGAACACCACCGGTACAAAATCTGGTAATCACCTGCGGTGTTAGCCGCCGGAAAGCCGTCGGCTAATAAAACCGCCGGAAATAAAC
>NW_021367670.1:0-216 GCF_001605985.2 Dendrobium catenatum
ATATTTTTCAAAACCTGTTTTCCAAAATTCCACAACATAATGCTAAGTAACCCTACATATACACACTTGAGAGACTTAGAATTTCTATTTTTACTCGAATCGGCCAGGAAGATATTTTACATCATCCTGGACGATCGGGCTTAAAACAGAAAGTCTAATCAGGGATTCTTAATTAAGGAAGCCGTTATTAGCCAATCGGCCTGGACTATACGTGTA
>NW_021367671.1:0-528 GCF_001605985.2 Dendrobium catenatum
CTTCTTGAGTCTATTTGTAATGTTCAAAGAGACTGATAATAAGTAACCCTACACACACACTTGAGAGACTTAGAATTTCTATTTTTACTTATATCGGTCAGGACGATATTTAAATCGCCCTGGATGATCGGGCTTAAAATAGAAAATCTAAACAAGGATTCTTAATTAAGGCAGCAGTCATTAACGGATCGTCCTGGACGATACATGTATCGGCCAGGATGATAAGCTCAAAATAGAAAGAAGTTGCCGCCATAAACAATTAAGATATTCTGTAATTTTTGGTAATCGGTCAGGATGATCTTGGATCGGCCTGGACAATATTCATAAATTATGCCTTAATTAATCAGACAATTAAGGAAGTAATTAAGGATGATTGATACAATCCTATCATCCTGGACTATCGCAGGATCGGCTAGGACAATCTATTCAAAAACATTAGTTAACTTCTAGACGATCGGGATCGGACAGCTCGAATTCAGGGTGATGCTCTGGACGATTTTCCTCTGATTTGAACTGATCGGCCGGGAC
>NW_021367672.1:0-458 GCF_001605985.2 Dendrobium catenatum
TTATTTTATAAAGATGTTTTTTCATAAGCCAAGTGATGGGTGGATTCCTTTTCTCATATCCAATTAATTTTTTGAGCTAGGTCATTGATTTCAAAAGACGATTCTACCCTAAGAAAACGTCTGAGCTAAGGGTAACCATGATCAGATATTCTACTATTCCATAGATTGATGAGATTATTAACACATTAACTAACAAATTTTTAAATCAATCACATGGAATACTATATCATGTTCATTCCTTGGTTAAAAAAAAAAGATCTCTTTGCTTTGCTTTTTTGTTCCCTCCTTTTTGATATGTCAAAAGGGGGAGAAGTTTAAGTTTATGATGCTCCTTTTTCATCAATCCTGAACTTTTACTGCTAACTGTTTTCATAGTGTTTTGCCATCATAAAAAAGGGGAAGATTGTTGCAAACCTATTTTCATGTCTTATGTTTTGTTGATTGACAAACACTATTTC
>NW_021367673.1:0-317 GCF_001605985.2 Dendrobium catenatum
ACTTAAATATATTTTAAAATTATTTTAAATTAACATTATATAATATATTTTAATCTTTTTTAAATAATTTTATATTAAAAAATTAAAAATACTAAAATTTGTAATTTAAAACTTAAAATCGAGCTCAACAATTGAGTCAAATTCGAGCTTTTCAAACAAGCTCGAGCAATCAAGTCGAGCTTGAGTTCTATAAAAACTAAACAAGTTTAGTTCAATTAGACAAGCACTCGAACTCGTAGATGGTATATATGAGATTTTCTCTCTTGCTAGCAAGCGGTAAGCAGTGGAAAAAAATTAAAGATTGAATTTAAGATTAT
>NW_021367674.1:0-488 GCF_001605985.2 Dendrobium catenatum
TTGACTCTGAGGTTAGCTTAAACTTGAGATGGTGATTAATCCTACTATTAAAACTAAGATTAATGAATCTTATGTTATTTATGTTACTGATATAAATAATTGATTCACATATTTCAATATTTTTTTATGATTCTTCTCTAGATATACAAGTTATTTGGTAGAATCTAAATTTTTTATTTGCAACATCCCATGAAGTAAAAGTTGTCAGAAGAGAACAAGGAAAATCAAAAGTCAAGAGCAATTCCCCAGTGTAGGAAAAGCCACTAGATCAATGAGGTATGTATGCACTAACTCTTAGGAACTAGGAAGGTCCTAAACACATAAAGGTCAAAAATCTGGAAGAGGATACATGTCCAGGAAATGTAAAGGTTCGTGAAGAATGACAAAAACAAATTGAGGCCAGCAAATCAGCTGTGTTGCCTTTCTCTGGTTCTGTAAGAAATACAATGGTTTTAAGGTTTTCTGTTTCAGATGCTCTGGATAAGTAT
>NW_021367675.1:0-1642 GCF_001605985.2 Dendrobium catenatum
CTTATAATATTTGAAAGTGATCGCTTAAGTTTTAATCATCTTAACCCAATGAAAAAGACATAGGAAAAGATTCAAAACTCAATGAAAGATGGGTTGACTCCTCCTAAATTATAATTTGAATATAACAAAAATGAATTTTAATCAAATAGTCAAAACTTAACAACTTTCTTTCAAAGAAAATTGTAGTTTCAAATATTTTGAATTTCAATGCTATAGAAAGATTCTTTAATGGGGATAGAGTTGTTTAAACTCTAACGTTCAATTCTAGTTTATGGTAAAGTGAAGATATATCTTGAATTGAATTTTATATTTATTTGACGAAGCCATCATAGACTTTATCGGGAATAGAATCCCTCCAATTCTAACATCCAAGATTAGTCAATAATGGACTAGGTTAAACTGTAGTTTGGTTTTGATTTGACGTTTAGCAAAGATTCAAACATATATATCGTTGACATCACTAAGGATAGAACCCCTCATGTTCTAACATCCTAGTTTAGTCAATGATAGATTTAAATTTGTATAATATTCATTCAATGGTGAATGAGAACATTAGACAATCATCTTAGAACTAACTAAGGGATGTCCCATAGTTTAGTTTCAAAACTTTGAATCTAAAGAAAGTGATTTTTATATCCATAAATATCACTATAGATCATCCAGTATTAGGATCCTGTCTAGAATCTCATTCAAATTGAAAGATGTTCAAAAGAGAGTTGAAGATACTTGAATAATGGTTGGTTTATGCATCTTAATTAGGTTAGATATGTGAAACCCAATAATGTATAACCAGCACCATTATAATTCCATTTAGATTGATCATCTATGTGATTTTTCTTGATAATGATTTGAAAATCTGAATTGACCTGCTTAAGTTTGCTAACTAGAGAGGTCTCGGGACTTAGATTTTGTTAACCCAGATCAAAGCTCTCTACAAGCAAAACTGGGGTTTCCTTCTTCATCTTTTTCTTCTTTTTTGAACTAAGATCCAAAGAAATTAAATTGGAGGTGGAAATTCAATCTTTTCAAATATTTTAGATGTTATGTATTTTATATCTTCTAGAACAACAATGCTTGATGATAAACTAAAAATTTGAATTCTCAAAGTCAAGTGTTAAAAATACTAAAGGATAAATGGGTCCTCTAATATTCAAGATTTAATATGGGAAGCCATCTTTTTTTTTTTTTAATATGTATCTTTTTTCTTTTCTTTTCTTTTCTTTCTTCACTTTTTTTTTTGAGGCTTCCTTTATTTAAATCTTGAAATAATTATTTCAATTGTAAAATCATCTTCCAAGTATAAGAGTGAAGAATTAACCCACTTATACAAGAAAGATGATTCTACGAATAAACCCGATCCTATAGTATGAATAAACAACTTAATTGAGATAATTATAAAATAAGTTCATCAATTTGCATGTTGTCTATGAGATGTATAATAAGACTTCCACTTCCTCCAATTTCAATTTGACATATATCTTAATTTAGAAGAAGATATTTATGAATATCATAATGGGTGAACCCAAATATGATAATAATTTTTATTACTACTGAAGAAGGAAACCATTAAAGATGTTATGAAGTCGACTAACTTCATATCAATTTAAGAAATGTCAATTTATTTTGATGGAAAATCACATGA
>NW_021367676.1:0-318 GCF_001605985.2 Dendrobium catenatum
TTGGTTAAGTAGGCTTTGGGAGAAAGAGGCAGCTTGACTTATCTAATATTTGATTTAAGGTGAAGATTGTTAATTAAAATGCTAATTAATTATGTGAATCAAATATTAGTTGTTAATTAGTTTTATTGGTTTGCACTTTTTTTGTTTTATTTTTTTAATATATATATTTTTAATTTTTAACAAGTTTCTCTCATGTATCCTTTTGTATTGTCATGTATATTGCCTGTTCTTATTTTCTTAGTATATTAGCAGCTGGGTCCCTTTAAAGAGGAGTATCAGGCAAAACAGAATAGGCGAATCGAGAGAGCAGTGAGAGGG
>NW_021367677.1:0-226 GCF_001605985.2 Dendrobium catenatum
AGGTCGTAAGACCCACTGTTAGGCAACTTCTAAGGAATCCATAAGACCTATCCAACCAAAATTCTCCGGGCAACTCCTAATTGGAGCCGTAAGCCCCAAACTAAACAAACTATCCGGGCAACTCCTAATGGAGCCGTAAGCCCCAAACTAAATAAATTAACGGGCAACTTCTAAGGAAGTAATAAGCCATAACCCAAATTAAATCAAACTAAAATTCACACTTAAC
>NW_021367678.1:0-270 GCF_001605985.2 Dendrobium catenatum
CAATATTAGAATTTTTTATCCATAGTTAATATAAACATGAAGTAGCAATGTTAAAATTATTACACTTTCTATCAAATTAGGTAAGGGTTCATTAATTAATTTGGTTAACTGAAGTTTTTAAATTATACTTTAAATATTAATAAAATTATAAATCTCATTGATTTTATGGTTATAAGGACGATTATATTATTTTAAAGCATAAAATAATCTGTCAAAACAAATTCATTATTTCTAAAAGTAAAATTTTTCGGGCTGTGCAAACAAATATAA
>NW_021367679.1:0-277 GCF_001605985.2 Dendrobium catenatum
AATAGCACATCATGACACGAAAATTTCATGAAGCAACTAGGCATAGTTCATAGTGTGGCATTTGCTATTTTAAAAATATAATAAGTATTTTATCATATTATATAGCTACTTAATGTTATCTAATCATTTAATTTAGGCTTACTTAAATTATAGCATACGGTGATCACCCAAGCTTCAATTAAGATCATGTTTATAATTCAATTCATATTTGATTTTTCAAAATGGTGGTTTACTTGATTCGAAATTAATTAATTAACATTTATTTTTTCAAAATGAT
>NW_021367680.1:0-219 GCF_001605985.2 Dendrobium catenatum
TAAAATAATATATTTTATTTATTAAATTTAAATATTAAAAAAATTAATAAAAACCACTTAAGTTTTATTTAAATGTTAAACATTTCATTTTTTTTCTCTAAATTATGATTAAGTTTTAAAAATCTTGCTTAAGTTTTAAAAATCCCGCCTAATTTTTAAAAATCCTGCCTAAATTTAAAAATTCCCGCCCATGGCTCGTGAGCCGGCTCGAGCTCGTTT
>NW_021367681.1:0-1483 GCF_001605985.2 Dendrobium catenatum
TTAATTGATACTCTTTAAGTTAAGCCTCAATGTCATGCAACTTTTAAAAATTTAAAATGTTAATTGGTTTAAGATTGTTTTACTTCATGCAGAAGTTAGTAAACTCATTTATAATAAATCATGTAAATACACATTTAATTAATTTTAAATGCTGTATGCAGCGTATCATTTATGACTTTTTAGCTAACAGTACTAGGCTAATAGTTCATGTAAACAATAACTGTTGTTGCAGTTGTTATCGATAGTGAACGGTAACCTCATGAAGGGTTACTTTGAACTGAAAGATATGGAAGTATGTTACATATACTCAAATTTGAGCTAGTCCCGACTCGAATCACTAGCTCGTGATCCAAATCATTTTAAAAATATCAATGCAATATGTACTTAAAATATATTAGCATTTAGAAGTTTTAAGTATAAAATTGTTTAAAATATCTTAAAACCATCTCGTTTCATTATTATTTTTTCTTCTAGTTTATCATTATTTCAACTATTTAATTATATTAATACTTAAATCAAAATCAATTTTCTCTCTTTCATAGTAAATGAGCTAGCTCTTGAGCGGATTAAACCTATCGTAATAAACATAAGATCGAGCTCGAACTCGATCAATTAATGAAATTCAAGCTCAAATCTATTTACTTACACCTCCACTCTGCACATCACGGCCCTTCTTGCAGTTTAGGTTGTTGCTTTTTTAATGATTTTAAAATAATTTTGTACTAAAAGTTAACTTTATAAGCAATAAAAAAGCCGTCCCAAACAAAGCTTAAAATCTTTTTAGGTCTACCTCTATCTCTTACACCTCTAAATCATGATAAATCACTTTTGTAGCATTAGACCTTGATCTTGTGGAAAGAAATCTACACCTCACGATAAGGGTAAATTATTGCGTCCGGTGTCCGGATTCGTCCGGACACCAATTTGATCTCGCCACGTCACCAAAATACACCGGGACCGAATGTATTTGAGTGACTTGACGTCACCGGATTGGATGTCCGGACATCCGGTGACCGGACGCAATATTTCACCCATGATAAGAGGAGGTGCTTTTAGACATAAAATCAATCACGAATAGGCTCGAAATTTCTGTCAGTGTGTGGGATCGATGGGACAAAACAAATCAGCTCATAAGGGGACCTTTCCCATGGCTCGATCAACCATTCTATCCTAATTTTAGCCGCAGAAAATGAGGAGCTTTGTCTTTTTGCACTCTTCCAGTTCATCACTTTAGAGCACTTGCACTCCTTTTATTAAAGATATTTTAGTTTTTTTTAATGAAAGTGAGATCACATTCAGTCAATCTTATTGATAAAAAATTTTATATTTATTTATAAAATAATAAAATCATCAAAAAATTAAAAAATATCTTAAAATATTAGTAATATATAGGGATGTTAGTGAATCTGGCTATCTCGTGAGGCAACTTGAACTAGACTCGCTAATAAAAGAAATTATTCGGTGTGGAGATTCGACGTAGAAT
>NW_021367682.1:0-274 GCF_001605985.2 Dendrobium catenatum
AAGTTATCCAATTCACCTCTCTCTTTGTTAGCCTTGGACCAGTTCTATAGGGCCTAACATTCCTAACGAACTTTCAGGCTTGTTTATTGAGCAAGTTAAAAGATGGATTCAAATTCGACATGTTAGCAACCAGAATGACTTGAATCACACACGATAACTTATTTTCCTATATAAAAAAACTTGTCAAATATAAATTTTAGGTTAATTGATAAAAAACAAGAAGATGATACAAACTATTAGAAGATTTTATGGGAAGAAATAATTAGACGGGTCA
>NW_021367683.1:0-211 GCF_001605985.2 Dendrobium catenatum
AGTAGGTATGTAATCATTGATATGCTTCTCGCCTTTTCGACGGACATTTCTCACCATGCTTTATCGTATCTTGATCCAATGCATTTTATTTTTCTTTTTATGATGGCAATCCTATGTAACTGTCTGTCAATGCAACTTTTTCATTGACCAGGTTATGAAACTTCATAGCTGAAAAAAAAAAAAAGCAAATCCAATCAAAATAATGTCTTGA
>NW_021367684.1:0-310 GCF_001605985.2 Dendrobium catenatum
GGCTGTCCCGCAGTCCAGAACTTCCTGTTTTGCTGTCAAAAATTTCTGGAGAGTCCAACCTGCTGCCAAGGCTCCCGTAGCAGCTGTCCATTCATCCCTGGGTGCTGTCCAGAAGAATTCCAGCAGCAGAAATAGCAGTTCTGTTGCTCCAAAATCCTTCAGCTGCTGCCCCAATTCGCCGATCAGGATCTAGGGTGCTGCCAGAGAAATTCCGTCAAAAGAGGCGACTGTCCTGATTGAAAAGCCCTTCTAGTTGCTGCCCCAAAAACCCCCAAACCCAGGATTCGGTGAACTCTTTCCCTCACTCTTT
>NW_021367685.1:0-6798 GCF_001605985.2 Dendrobium catenatum
AGCTCAAATGACCCCAACAAAACCAACAAAGGTTAATGATAATAGCAATAAAACAATCCCAGATAAATAAATGAGTTACATCATTGAACACCTAGGAACGAGGCAATAACCCCATACCAGACAACCCTAAGAAATGGACACCCTAGAACCATCCAAATGTATAAAACAAACAGCTAAAATAGAGAAGGAGATGAGAAACCAGAAATTACTACAAACATATAACTCCTGTCAGGATAAGGAAACAATAAAATGAACCCACAAACCAAGCAGCGAGTCCAGCCACCTAAGACATAGCAAGCAAAAAATAGATAAGTTGGTAATAACATAACCAGAGCACCAGCACTAAACCAACACCCACAGCACCATTAAAAATTAACATAAGGTAAACCAATCTTATCCAAACTAAAAGACCTTTCAAAGGAACATGAATGTTAGAAATAAAAAATTCATCAATAGAGTCCAAGCCACACCCCCACATGGCCAACCAATAAGCACAAGCATTACCTTCCTTAAGAATAACATAAAAGGAATAGTTCAAAAGGCTCACTGTGTTCTTAATATTCCTCCTCATATAAAATAAGGCAGATGAATAAACCATATCATCCACAATGTTAAAAGATTGAAAACTGTAATTAAAATCAACCTCAACAACAGTATTAATAAGATGATAAGAGAAACAAAGTCTTAGGCCATGGAGAATAGTAGAGTTAATAGCAAGGCTAACATCATAATTAAGTAAAGGACTAGAAAAACCCAAAATAAAATTACCATGAGAATCTCTGATGACACAACCATATCCAACTTTAGAATTCAAGCTAACACCAACAACATTCAGCTTATAAGAGTTAAGAGGGGGGCATAGTCTAATAAATAAACCTATGATATTTTGGAAGATTATCCACCACCAAATCAATACGTAAATCAACAGTAGTAGGGAGATAATTTTTAAAGTTCTTGACAAAAAGTAACATAGCTGAATAAAGAGCCACAACCTTATCTTTAACATTTTTTATAATTCTATAGTGGTTTATAACCACACCATTGACATGAGAATTATTCCTATCCAACCATAAATACCAAAGGCTAAGGGAAGGAAGGACATTTCTGATAAGACCTTTGGACTTTAAAAAAGTAACAATTAAGAAAAGCTTTAATATAAGCATTAGCATTAAAGCAACTTAAATGAAAAATGTCATCAAAGTAAGTCAAAGCATTGATAGCTAAAGTACTGGATAAAAAAAAACATGATGCATATTATTCATATGATAACAACTTTGGCACTTATACAAAAGGATAAAGCCTCTTTTAATAAAATTATCATCTATGGTAATTAACTTGTGTAAAATTCTCCAAACAAAAACACAAATAGTGATGGGAATACTTTTATGCCAAATCATATAAAAAATATTGGAAATCTCATGCTTAGTTCCAAAGGCGTGCCAAGCATCCTTTGATCTAAAGCTTCCATCTATGAGAAAACACATAACTGAACGTCATTAGAGCTAGTATTTAGAGGGAGCTCCAAAATTTGTCCAATAATACAATTAGGAAGAAAACTAGAGAGTTTCTCAATATCCTAACTATTATCAGTTAAAAAATAATTCACCTTCTCAATCACATTGGAGGAAGTATTAGTAATAGAGTCAATTGATTGGTACCCCAACCAATGAATTTGCCAAAAGAAAGTATTAACACCACCAAGGCCCCAAAAATTAAAGGCTCAATAACCCATTTGACTTTCCAAAGATGCTGCCACAGTTTAGAGTTACCTTTGTTAAAATATCACATGGTGGGATGCTTCTCCCCATAATAATTAGCAACCATACAATCAGCCCAAAGGCTTAAATTAGCACAAAAGTTGTACCATAACTTGAAAGAAAAAGCATAGGCCAAATCATTCATAGAATTACACCCCAAATCCCCTTCATCCATAGAACCACAACATTTGGCCCAAGAGGACCAGTGAATTTTAGAATTGCTACTAGCCCCATTCCAAAAAAAACTTATTAAAAATCTTATCAATCCTATTACAGACCACCTGGGTAGGAAGCAAAGTTTGAAAAATATGAACTGGTAAAGAACAAAGAACACTTTTGATAAGAATTAAACGACCTCCAAAACTCAAAAAATTAGAATCCCAAGACAAAAGTTTCTTTTGCACAGTCGTAATTAAATCATCAAAAAGAAAAATTTTCTTTTTACCCATAAAAAGAGGCACTCCAAGATGCTTCAAAGGAAAAAGGCCATGACTAAAACCAGTTAAATTCTTAATAGCCACAATAAGATAGTTAGGGACTTTCTTAACAGAAATAAAGCAACACTTATGTATATTGAAAGCAAAACCACTTGCCATTTCAAATTGATGAAAAAGACTCAAAAGTCTATTAATCTTATTCATTAAAGCATTCATAAAAATTAAAAAATCATCAGCAACGCATAAGGGAGATATATGAAAACCACTTAAAGTTATATAATATAAACTTGGATACTTCTCAAAAAGATTGGTAAGACCTCTAGAAATGTATGCAGCGACAATAATGAAGAGGGAAGGAGAAATATGATTACTTTATCTCAGCCCATGAGAGTATTTAAAAAAAACTGTTAGTTTTACCATTAATAATGATTGAAAACTATATACCTTCAATGCAATGTTTAATAAGATTTATAAAATTTAAACTGAAGCCAAACAACTTCAAAATTTTGTAATGGAAATTTCAATCAATGCTATCATAAGCCTTGGCAATATCAAGTTTAAAAATCATATTACCACCTCTATCCATGACATCAAGATCATGACAAAATTCTTAAGCCAAAAGGATATTATGAGCAATAGCACACCCTTTAATAAAACCCATTTTAAAAGGGAAGATATGTTTAGGAAAAAACACTGTTTAACGATTCATTGAATTTTAGAATGCAATTTACAAAAAAAGGTGCACATAATAATAGGTCTAAAGTTATTCCAAGTACTAACATAATTATTCTTGGGAATAAGCATAACAAAAGTAGAAGTAAAAAACTTAGTAATTGGATTACCAAAAAATTAATCAATAACATAAAAAAAAGATATCATCACTAATAATAAACCAGGTTTTTTGGAAAAATTTTGTCGTGAAACCATCTAGCCCAGCAACTGAGTCACCATTCATGCTAGAAACAGTCTCTTTAGCCTCCTTAAGAGAAGGGGCTTTAGATAAGAAGAGATTATCATCATGAGAACTAAGGTTAGGAATGATAGAAGGATTGTCAATAATAGAAGGACTAAAAGCTTTATTACAGTTATTATGAAAATGTTGAACAGCTAAATTAGTGATTTTAACACCACCATCAGTGACAGAGCCATTCACATGATTAATTTTATGAATATAATTAGTAGCATGTTTCCTCTTAACGAAAGCATGAAAATATTTAGTACTATTATCACCTTCAACCAGATATTTAATAGCAGCTTTTTGCTTCTAGAAACTTTCCTTCTGAGCTTATAATATGTAAAGGTAATCTTTAGCCTCTCTTAATAAACAAAAATTAGCTTTAGAAGGCACAAAATGACACTAAGTCTCATAAGAATTCACATTATCTTCCACAATTAATATGTTGGAGAAATGTTTCTTAAATACATTATGATTCCACCATTTTAAAACTTTCTTAAGCCTTTTCAGCTTAAAACAAAATCTTCTCATGCCAGAAATAAAATAATCAGAATGCAAAGGAGCATGCTAATTATCCCTAACCAGAACAATAAAAGAATCATAAAGCAACCACAAGTTTTGAACTATAAATTGAGAAGAAAAACTTATAGATCCAATCTTAATATTAATAAGAAGAGGAGAATGGTCAGAAAGGGTCCTCAGATACTCAACATTAGTAGAGTTGAAAGAATTGAGCCAGCAATTATTAAATAACACCCTATCCAACCTTTGCCATAAATGCCCATGATTCCAAGTAAAATTATTATAGAAAAAACCAATATAAATTAAGTTATAACCCATAATTAAGTTATATCCATAATCATACTAATAATCTCTTCCATTTATTGATATATAGGGAGTGAGCCCCCTATGCGTTCAGACGGGTTAGATATAGTATTAAAATCCCCTTCAAAAATCCAGGGTAGGTTACAAATACTATGAAATTTAATTATTTGTTCCCATAAAAACTTTATGGTATAATGGGAAGATTCATCATAAACAAAACAGGTACAACATTGAAAGTTTGATGTTTCAATATTACAATGCATAATGGGAGTAAAGTCACAATAATGTCTATCCAAATAAAATCTCTCCAAAAAACCAAAATTTTGTTAGACACATTTGACATAGAATTTTTAAAACCAAAAAATTTAGTAGTACCAAGTTGCTTATCAGAAGAAATAAGTGGCTCAAGCAAAACCAAATTCAACACATTATAAATATAGCATAAGTTTTTAACTCATAGCTTATTAGAAGTGCACCCAATGCCCCTAACATTTCAAATAATAGAATTAAACATTAAAAACATATGGTTAGTAAGAAGTATGTGAACAGGTATTTCTGGGATGTCGTAAAACAAAGTTCCTTTACTTTCTACCTCTCTTACTGTGACCCTTGGTAAAACTAGTATCATTATCATCTCTAGAAAAACATTTAGCCAACATATCCTTGTCCTTCATGTTAGTAAAAGCATCACTATGATATTGATCATTCAAAGGAAACTTATTTTCATTAATCATACTAAACAACCCCTTAAAGGAAGTCATTTCTCCTTCCTCATAGAAAACACTATCTTCCACAATTGATTTACCCTTTCCAATATTACCTTCCACCAGAACATCTTGTCCTTCCTTCTGAGCAGCAATAATAGATTGATTAGTAACCATATTAGTAGAAATAGTCTTAACCATCCTTGAATCCATATAAGTCAAGTTATTGTTAGTAACATATTGATTAATATCTGAGGTTGAAATAATATTTTAATTAATATTACTATTCAGCCTTTTCTCTTGAACATCTTGACTCTTAATAGAAGAGGAAGAAGAATCTACCCGATCATAGTTTGATTCATAAAAACGAATTTCTTTATGAATTCAAGCAAATTGTATAGATTTGTCAGCAACATCCTGCTCCTTCTCAGCAGGACCCTCAATTACTTGAGGAAAAATATTCTCAAAAGTATCATGCAAATTAGAAATATTTCCCTCAACCATTAAATTAGGGACCACATTATCAACCTCAACCAAATGACCATCATTTCCATGCATAACTTTGGTTGAAACTTTCTCCTTACGGAGATGAGGATGCAACCAAAAACACTCATTAACCCCATGACCATGCATCTTATAATGGGTAGGTTTTCAATTTCCACCTTTTAGAAATACACATTAAATTCCAAACCTATCCAAATCTCATGTGGGTGTTTCATAGAAACATCAAACTCTACTAAAACATGAGCCACCAAATGCCTAGAGATAGGCACAGTAGCTTGGTCGATTTGTAATTGCCAACCAATGTTCAAAGCCAAACTAAATAAAATCTGAGAGTTAAAAAAATGTAGGCGTAAATGCAGAAAAGAGATCCACACAAGAACTATAGGAGATCTCTTATGCACATAAAAATCTTGAGTCCATTTTAGAAGTCTCATTTGACAAGCTTGTTTATTATATGATCTCCTTGAACAAATGTGGCTTTAATTAACATCATTGGTAAGTTATATCACAATATGATGTGGATCTAGCAAACCAATGTGAAAGGAACAAAAAAGTATAAGGTTAACACAAAAAATTCAAAACACACCTAAATTTGGTCGACAAAGAACAAACTTGCCAATTAAGGTGAGAGCAAAAGGAGCAGTAAGCTGCGACACCACATAACAACCCTTGAAGGAAGTAGCAGAAGATGAAGATGAACCCACCAAAAAATATTTAAAAGAAAAAGTTTTACCATCCAAGAATGAAGATAATGCTGGAATTAGCCAAAAAGAAATTGAGCATGTTATTTATAAATTTAATGAAGGCAAAATTTATTATTAAATGATATTATTGGAAGATTAATTGACCCCTACAAGTTTATCTTATATTATCTCAAAACTTTTTGACTAAATTAGTGAATAAACATACACATAACTTATAAAGTTCAATTCAAGTGACTTAAATAGACAAATGTCTCAACAACAAATGTTGATAAAAAGAAAAATATTTATTTTAAAAATATGCTTCACATGCATTTAATGCTTAAGTGTAGCAATGCCATAGAAACCCTAGCTTTTTTCAATACTCCAAACAATGATACATAAGCCACTTCCTCTCAAGAATAGCCCCTCACACTCACATACCCACACACTCACATGCACACACACACACACACACACAAAATAAGTCCATAATGTGCCAACTCCTTAACACAAAGACTAAGGCTGCTATTTATATTTTTTTTCAAATAACTAAATGAGCAATACAACACTCGCATGATGGAACTGTGACTCTACAACTACAACATCGATACATAAGTTCACCATTCATCACTTTAGTTCGCTAGTTTAATCATCTCCCATCATTATTTTGGGTGATTTGGCACTATGGTACTCAATCTAGTACTACAATGCTTCTTGGATAGCACCTTGGCACTAACCTCTAGCTCTGGAAAAATTTTTGAAAGCTCTCTATTGTGTAAATAAATGGGTGGCCTTGTGGCAATGGAATGAGCTTTGGCACTACAATACTAACTTGGTATCATAGCGGTTCTGGTTAATTAAATATTCCTGATTTTTTTCTCCAATTTCTAGCATAAAATATAAGGATTCAAAGTACATAATATAAATATATAA
>NW_021367686.1:0-260 GCF_001605985.2 Dendrobium catenatum
CAAACATTTTCAATTGACTCAAGAAAAGGAAAAAAAAAAGAAGATTACAGACTGACTCAACCCTAATCTACCCAATCTGTAGCTAATTCTGATTTTCGCCCGATCTTTGGGTACTGAAAAGTCAATAGAGAAAAAGGCAGTTGTAATGAAACAAGATTAGTTTGTTATCATCAAAATCATAATCCAACAACAGATTTGTAACAATCTCCCCCATTTTTATGATGGCAAACATATCAAAAATAAATTCTAAAATAGTAATG
>NW_021367687.1:0-412 GCF_001605985.2 Dendrobium catenatum
ATTCTATCCGCTGGTAGTGAAGTGTCTAACCAAGGAAAGAGAGGAATGCAATAAGATACATATGACCCAAGTTGACCTCTGACTTATTCCTTAGATAATTATGTTTATGTATTATTTACTTCCTAAAAAATTAAATTTTAGTTACGGGTAAAAGAGTTTTATCCCTAAAGAGCCTAGAGAAAACAGGCGCATATACATGAAAGAAAGAAACCTATAAAGAGCAGGTAATTTCTACTGCACAAGTAAAGTAAAATAAATCATTAAAATATCAACCAATATAGAAGAGTCCAAAAGTCCATGGCAAATTCCATATAATATACAATCCAGGATCTACAAAAAAGTAGTGGTGGCTAGGCTCCATTTAAAATAACATGGGTTCTAATCCTATATAATAATACAAATCTTAAAAATT
>NW_021367688.1:0-325 GCF_001605985.2 Dendrobium catenatum
TTAAAAAATTAATGATGAGATTTTATCTATTTAAAAAAATTGATTAAATAGTTGGATAAATATTCTCATTATTCAAAAAAGCAGTATGATTATTTTATGAGAAATTTGGCTTTATGTATCTCATAATGTTTAAAATTGAATAAATATTCTCATTGTTTTATTTCTTAGAAAAAATATATTTAAAGTTTTATTTTGGATAATTAACTCTTTTTTTATATACAAGAATAGATGAAGTACTCCGCTATGAGTAAACTTGTTTAGAACTAGTTGGAATTTGCATTTTCTTTGAATTAAATTTCAATAAAGTTCAAATCAATTTGATCTG
>NW_021367689.1:0-282 GCF_001605985.2 Dendrobium catenatum
TATGATAAGTCTAATGGTTTCTTTAAGGCTTCTCATGGTCTATGACAGGGTGATCCCATTTCTCCAGCCCTTTTTATTATTACAGTTGACTACTTCCTAGAGGTTTGGCTAATCTTTTTAAAAAGCCTCCTAGCCTTTATTTTAAAACTTTAGGTGATTTCCATATATCTCATTTATGATTTATGGATGCTTTCATTATTTTTACTAATGCCTCTTTAAATAGGATTAAATAAATTGTTGGGGTTTTTTCAACAATTTGAATTGGAGAGTGGAATGATCCTT
>NW_021367690.1:0-280 GCF_001605985.2 Dendrobium catenatum
ACACAAATTTCGAGGCAAAACGCGCATACCAGGGAAAGAGGCCTTGAGGTTGCCCAATCGAATTTTGATCGCAAAACGGATAGCGCCATTGTGTCCGGAACATCAGCAATACCCTAAATCCACTATTAATTTGTCTAATTATGATTGTTCGACAAGGTCGTCACGCACTATGAGATGAAATATACACAAATTTCAAGAAAATCACACAAATCGATACATTATTTTGGGCATCTGACAATTTTTTGTCATTTAAGAGTTAATTAATGTCCATTACCCTAGT
>NW_021367691.1:0-244 GCF_001605985.2 Dendrobium catenatum
TATTTATACATGTGTGATGTTTATTATTAATCAAATTATCTCATGGCATAACGGTGGTGGAGGCAATTGTCATCTTGCACAAGGCCTCTCCCTCAAGCGAGTAAAAGTTATTACAAGGAAGATCTAAGGCAGGATGATTATACTTAATTGAAATAATTTATGTTCATAAAACCCTTATTTAAGTAGTGTATGCATCTATAAGCTTTGCTTAATACTAAGAATCTTATTTGAAGTTGATCATGCA
>NW_021367692.1:0-244 GCF_001605985.2 Dendrobium catenatum
ATACAAGTTTGGACTTTCTTCTTCAAAAGGATAATATTGACGATCTAGTCAGCATATTTTTCTTCATGAATAAAGCTTGCTTCTATGAGTTTATTTATTTTTGGAATTACTTTTTCTTCATTCTCCAATCTCCAATCCCTATCTTCTTGGAGCTTACTTGACAGATATTGCATCTAGTTTAATGGTCAATTTGAACTTCTACATAAGGGGATAAGCCTGATATCTCAGTATATGTCAAGGAAAA
>NW_021367693.1:0-205 GCF_001605985.2 Dendrobium catenatum
AATGGGGTTTGGGTAAAGGGGAGATTTTCTTTTGGCAGGACAATTGGTTGGGTGTGGGTTCGATCGACAGTTTACTTTCTTCTCATACTTTGCTTTCTACTAAAGTTAGTTATTTTATTGATAATGGTATTTGGAATATCAATAAACTTTCTAATATGTTACATGAGGTCATTTTAATTCAAATCTTGAACATCCCCTTGAATAT
>NW_021367694.1:0-2549 GCF_001605985.2 Dendrobium catenatum
TTGGAAGCGCATTGGTGAACATAAATGGCCCTTTGACCCTGATCATGAATTTATTCGGTGCCATTTTGGGTGGCAAAGTACCAATCAAGAGGGTCCTAGTAAAAACCAATTACCAGAGAGAGGTAGAACTCCTCCACACCTTTCGGGGATACGCATGTGATGCCATTTAAAATGAGGCAGGAGGGTAGAAACTAACTAGTCTACATATCGAAAGAGTAGTAGGATTACGTGCCAATATCCTTACTTACGGCAAAGAAGACATTTTTGAGAATGAATTTTAAAGATATTCTTGATCAGTTATCTCTACATAGGTTAAATACTTTAATGAGATGAAGTTGATTTTTAATTTTTCCATCTTCAAGCAAACTATTAGCGGGTTCTACAAGGGAGAAAGGGTGGATGTGTATTTTAATTGGTTTTAAATATATTAATATTTTATTTCAATTTTAAATATTTTTGCACGATTTTGGATGATTTCTTTAATTTTAAAAAATTTTATAGGGCAATTTCCAAGGAATTTGCGGTGGGATGGGAATGCGGAATTTGCTCACGATGTGTAGTAAATGTATATTTTTTTTCTTGGACGTGACCTTTCGTCAGGACTCTTTCTACCCTTTCATATAGAAGTATTTTTTCATAATTAGAAATGGAGCTAATCATTCCGGGGCACTGTTATGGCGAAACAGTCCACTCCTTTGCGGGGATGTTTTTATCGGCTTTTAAACAATGGGCAAGTTTTATTTTATTTGGGGTCAAAGGTCAAGCTGGTGAACCGTTAAATGATGCTGCACCTAACTTGCTGACTGGCACAGACCATTCAATGCTCAATCTGAAAGACAATTCCGAGGCAAGACGAGAATATCTTAATGCTGGGAGCTAGCGCGGCTTACGTGTACTAATATAGTAAGAATAAATGGGTACATAGCGGATTATGAAAATTCCCAGGAGGGCACCGGAAATGCTTCACAAAGGGAGAGCAGGAATTTTCCTTTTCGGACCTCTCAGCCAGAGACCCGAGAGCCGGCAAGAAAAAAGTACCACGATTTATTACATCCGAACATGTATTTAATGGCCATCCGAGACCAAGAGAGTGTAAAGTGGCCGTACACCCTTTAAAGCCTAATACCGGAAACCAAGAACAATATTATCATTTCCACCGCAGTCGTGGACACACCACTGAAGCATGCAGGCAGCTCAAGGAGGAAATTGAGAGACTAATCCGACAAGGATATCTCCGACAGTTCGTCAAGAATCCAACAGCTCGAGAAGAAACTGTTCCAACTGGGGGGCAAGATCAACAAAAACAGTCGACGAACAATCGCCAGATGGTCGGCGAAATTGAAACTATTGTTGGAGGCCCTTCAACGCCTTGTCAAGTTCTAATCGCAGTGAACAAGGAGCCACCAACAAAAAAGCTTCATGTCGATCACTCCATCACCTTCAAAGAGTCTGATTTAGAAGGCGTAAAGACTCCTCATCAAGATCCACTAGTGATTAGCGCAGGAATCGGCGACCCATGCTACAATGTTAAAAGGATCTTGGTAGACAATGGAAGCTCAGTAGATGTTTTATTCTACTCCACTTTTCTTAGCATGGGCCTATCTAGAGAGAAACTCCAGCCTGCTGCCGGTCCACTGTACGGATTTGACAACCGGCCTGTAAGAGTTGAAGGAACCATTACTCTCCCGGTTGTGCTTGGAGAATTCCCCCGTCAAGTTGAGCACCCCATTCTGTTCATTGTAGTGAAGTCCGAATCAGCCTACAACGCGATCTTTGGAAGGCCACTCCAAACAATCTTCGGGGTTGTTGCTTCAATTCCCCACTTAAAGCTCAAGTTTCCTACCCCATCAGGGATCGGAATAGTACGAGGAGATCAACAAGTAGCACAGTCATGCTATCTTAGGCAGGCTCAACCACATTCATCAATTTACTCTAAGCATCGAAGACTTTGATCTTCAGAATGAAGATACTCCTCAAAGGGCCTCCCCTGTAGAAGATCTTATGTATGTCTCTCTATCAGAAGAACATCCCTCTAGAACAGTACAGATCGGATCACTCCTCTCAGATACAGAGAAAAAAAAATACATAGACTTTCTACGTACAAACCAAGATGTCTTTGCATGGAGTTCGGCTGATATGCCCGGCATTAACCCTGAAGTAATTATGCACTCCCTAAAGATAAACCCAGCATATAAACCAGTGATTCAAAAGAAACAAAACTTCGCCCTAGAACGTCAGCTGGCAATCGAACAAGAGGTTGATAAGCTTTTAAAATCCAGATTTATAAGGGAGGTACACTACCCAGCTTGGCTAGCTAACGTCGTAATGGTTCGGAAAACAAATGGAACTTGGAGAATGTGCGTGGACTATACAGATCTCAATAAAGCTTGCCCCAAGGACAGTTTCCCGCTCCCCCGAATAGACCAGCTAGTCGACGCCACATTCGGACATCAGATGTTAAGCTTTATGGATGCCTACTCCGGATACAACCAAATATAAATAGATCCTGCTGATGAGGAGGCAACATCTTTTCAAACAGATAAAGGGTT
>NW_021367695.1:0-266 GCF_001605985.2 Dendrobium catenatum
GCTCCCGCCGACTTTCCCTAACGACGACTTCAACTTCAACTTTGACGAGATCAACGACATCGACGACTTCGACGACATCGACGACTTCGACGATTTCAAGTTCGACATCATTTGTCTTCTGTTTTCTTCTTCCTACGTCGTGTTCAACAAACTTCGACTTTGATGAGTTCGACGACTTCGACAACTTCAGCTCCTGCATCGTGTTTCTTCCTGCGTCGTGTACAACAAGCTTCGACGAGATCCACGACTTCGACGGCATCCAGGAC
>NW_021367696.1:0-263 GCF_001605985.2 Dendrobium catenatum
ATCGATAGCATAAGCCTTTGGCCATCCAGATCGATTAATTGATAAAATCCTCCTTGGTATACCTTCTCAATGATGAAGGGGCCTACCTAGTTGGACAAAAATTTGCCGCTAATTTTTTGGTGTGGAATGATTGACTTTCTCAACACCAGGACCAATTCCCCTTCTTGAAATGATCAATGGAGAACCACTTGATCAAATAATTTTACCATTCTTACTTGGTAAATTTTTTAAGTTTTGTTGAGCTTACAATATAATCTTATTAA
>NW_021367697.1:0-324 GCF_001605985.2 Dendrobium catenatum
CTACTTACATTTCAAGTATATTTCTTCTTCACTTTTTGCTGTTGTCAAAAGGAGGAGAAATTATTTGTTTCATTAGTTCATCCGTCCGTTTGTTTTTTGTTTTGTGTGATATTGTTGTGTTTTGTGTTGTTTTGTTTTATATAAAATTTTGTGTTTTGTCCATGTGTTTTTGTTTTGTTTTATATGAAATTGTAATTCAATGACTCCTTATTTTCATGGGTTTATCAATTCAAAAGGAGTTTAGGAGATTCTTAGAATTTGAAATCCTACAAATAATAATTGCTTTACCATCATCAAAAAGGGGAAGATTGTTAAGAGAGTTGC
>NW_021367698.1:0-895 GCF_001605985.2 Dendrobium catenatum
TTCTTAAGCTAAGTTTAGGATTTTCACCTTGATTTTCAGATTGATTAAACCATTTATGGATTTGTTTCACTTGTAGACTGTCCACACTCCAATTTATAGAAGGAACCTCGGCTTGGTAACTCCTTGAACAAGGGCCTCGAGCTTGCGACAGATTGGAGCTTGAGTTCGTCGTAATATCATCACCGGCCAGGTTTTAGAGGTGGAGTTTTGTTCATAATGGATGTGGGGGAGGTTTGGTGCTCTGGAGGACTAGGGGTGAGGTCTAGAAGAGCTTGTAATGAGAGAGAGTATGATAGTTTGAATCAATCTCTCTCCTTAGGATTTTACCTTATTCAACTCATTCCAGATTGAATGGAGGGCTAGGATGGCTTGGCTAGGCTCTAGGATGTTTTCATTTTTCTAGGGGGTAGGTGGGAGCAGAGGGAAAGGACGGGTCAAGGACATCTTAGGTATAAGGTTTACTCTTGTCCTCTCATGGACACATGGAGCCTTGAGAGCTGTTAGATCTGGATCCAACAGATGGGATGGTCTCTATGAAGGTTCAATAGAAAGTCCTAATAGCTAGATAGGATTAGGGAAGAGTGGATTAAATTAAAATGGTACTTTGACCAATTTTGACCACTCTAAAACCTTGGTTTGACTGTTTGGCTAGTCCAATGCCACTTAGACTGGTGAGGTGGCAAGGGGCAGAGTGTATTGAATGCTAGTTGCTGTGTTTAGAGCTAGGGATTGGAACTTGAATGCCATGGGATCAATTCTTTGAAAATTTAGTGGCCTTTTGACTATAAATTGAATAGTTTGACCAGTCAAAGGATCAAACAATGTGAGGTGGCATGGATAAACCTTAATAAGCTGGTTTGGAGGGAACTTAAGGCAATCCACTATAGGTTTGATG
>NW_021367699.1:0-1302 GCF_001605985.2 Dendrobium catenatum
TATTAATGTTTAAGATGTGTTGCATGACTATGAAGTACTAGTAAGAAAAACAAAGTTACTTTAGGAGCTTATTTAATGAAGGTAATCTAATGTAAGAAAAATTTATATTTGTAGCTGTGAATATTCCATAGCCAAGTTTGTAGAGATCAAACTCTACTTCATTTTGTTTTAGTGATTAACTCATACATCTTAATTTTTAGCTACCTTCTTCGCTCGATGGTTAATAATCAGTAGCTATTCTTCAGATACTAAATCCCTTTCTTTTTCAATATATCACCTGCTAGCTAACTCCCCATCCCCTCTCTGACTCATCAATACTCCCTTCGCATGGTAAGAAATGTTTCTTATATCATTAAAAGAAAATGAGTAACTTAAAACTCATCTCAGTTGCCCAAATATAGACCTGAATTAGCTATGCATTACACAATGTTGGTGCAGCTCAACTAATAGATTTCTATACTTTCTGTTCAGTTTCTTACTTTCCATGCCATGAAAAAATGTTTGACAAACTTCAATTCTTGAATCTGAACAGCACAATTCACCTTAGTAATGCATTCAACCATGCTAATGATCTGTATAATGTATTTCCCCTATTCTATGAACCACCAAATTAATACAACATATCATTATTAAACTCGAGGCATAGATGCTTTAGCATTCCCAACTAACAAGTACAACATGAAAACCAATAATACTAGATGAGAACTCATATAGCCATACAAAAAAGCAAAACTTGGACAGTGTTACACGATATTACTTTCCAAGGAACCTACGCAGCTGAGAGTTTTAGCTACCAGCCAAGAAGTCTTGGATAACAATTAAAAAAACAAGAAAAATTTACATACATACCACTTTATATCTAACACTCAAAACATTAATATTACATACACCCTATATTATTTTAATATCAAATATGTCACTCATATTTCCTTTCTACCATTCATACATTTCTTTTCTACTACTCATATTTGACATGAAAATGAACTATGAGTGGTATGTATGGAATATTAAAGTTTTAGGTGTTAAATATGTAAATAGAATAATATAAGGTGGTATGTATGTAAATCTCCAAAAAAAAAAACCTTGGAAAGGTAGAGGAATTTGGCATATGCGCATTGTTGAATGCCCGCTTTGTCCATAGATGATTCAACACTCCAATGAAAGTCAAGCATTACATGTTAAATTTACTTCTACATGGAAATAATTCTCAAATTTGACCCATATCTTACAAAACCTGGCCTTGAACAGAAAGATAATAAGCAGGCAATTAATCCCTTCTCAACATAATCTCATAGTCTGCCA
>NW_021367700.1:0-245 GCF_001605985.2 Dendrobium catenatum
GATATCAGCTCCCTTGATCATATATCGTTTATCAAGCATTTGAGTGTTTTAACGAAGCCTCAATTTTTTTATTTGGACCCATTTGGGTTCAGATTGGGTCGAATTAAGTATCGCTGGGTTCGTCTTTTTGAGACATTCAGTTAAATTATAAATTTCTGAAGTTGGAATTTGGATGACTCCAAATTTAACTTTGAAAAAATTTTCTTCCAGATTCGCCCCATATATATCAATTCTAAATATATGTT
>NW_021367701.1:0-217 GCF_001605985.2 Dendrobium catenatum
TAGTCATCAATCAGATATGTAGAGATACGTGCATCTGGCATATAGTAGCAGCATGGGCATGGGTGGGTTTTGAGAATTGGGTTTGGATTTGGGAATTTAGAAAAGTTTGATATTTAAAATAGAAATTTCACCACCTTGCGCTTAAAGCGGATGGTGGGGGAATTAATGATGGACCCAATTAAGATCCCATGGCTCCGTCGTCCCAGGCCATCGTGGT
>NW_021367702.1:0-410 GCF_001605985.2 Dendrobium catenatum
CAAGGGGCGGGGGATGCCAATGATTAAACAGCATAAGCCGGATTTCTATTTTATTCAAAGCTTAAGAAAACCCTTGATATTTTTTATGCTTGAGTTTGAAAATTATGATTCCTGATTAAACAATTCGTCAATAATCTTCTATTAAATATATTTTATGGAAGGAGTTTTGGAAAAATTAGTATTTGTTTTTCTAAATTATTCCTTGATTTAGATATTGTATTTAAAAGTTTTTGATCCGTTAAAAAGAACTTGAGCTTGGATTATTAATTTTTGAATTTCTTACCTTTACTGGATTATGCGTTGTCAATCCATTTCTTATTAAGTTTTTTTTTAACTAAGAGGTAACTTTTTTCATTTTAAAACTTTATGTGCCCCTTCTCTTTTTGATAATGTCAAAGGGGGAGAAACGT
>NW_021367703.1:0-218 GCF_001605985.2 Dendrobium catenatum
AGCCTCCCGGAGATCCGCCCCTACTAACAAAACTCGTTAGAATGGGTAATGGGTCCAAAAGAAGGCCCATAATGACAACAATTATATCGACGGTCGACATCCTGGAGAGTCTTCCAGGAGATCCCGTCATTCTCCTACTTCAACCAAAGAAGAGCTTCATTTCGATCGCAGTCCGCAGATCGAAGAAGTACTCATTCCAAGTCAAGAACCTGAAATTC
>NW_021367704.1:0-804 GCF_001605985.2 Dendrobium catenatum
AATATAACTCATTCAAATAGCAACTATTCAAACATCTTAGAGTCCACTCTGTTATAATTCCTAAAGGTAGAAGAAGTACCAGATTCAAGACAGCGAGATACAATTCTGATTTACTCTTAACCTCTATATTATATCATTATGAAAAGTTATCCTGAAGAATATCATGTAGCCAAGAGACATAAAGCTAGTCAAGCTTCAGAATCGTGGTTACATTGCTTAGATGTTGAAGTAAAAGATGACTGGATGCAACCATTCATCAAACATTTTAAAGAAAGTAAATTCCAATAGATAAATTTCTGATCACACAAATTTGGAAGAAAGCATTACGATATGCGTTTGTCAATGAAACATTGTATAGTTGAGCTTTTGATTAAATATGGTTGAGATGCCTAGAGACCAAGGAAGCTGATAGGTTGGTAGTAGAAGTCCACAAAGAGCTTTGTGGAGTACATCAGTTAGGTCCCAATATGACTGCTAAAATTAAAAAGATGAGTTATGACAATGGTAATAGATTGTACTATTGACAGATAATGGTAAGAGATTGTATTGACCACGCAAAAAGGTGTCATGAATGTTATATCCACGGTGATGTTATACATTAATTTCTAAATACACTGTACCCTACAGTAGCATCTTGGCCATTTGAATGTTGGGGTATAGATATAATCATGCCAATAAATCTGCTGTCATCTTGGCCACTCCTTATTCATTGATGTTCGTAGTTGAAGTAGTATTATCACTAGAAGTTGAACTACTATCACTCCAAGTAACAATCCAGAATGATCTCACTCAAGAGAAAAATAC
>NW_021367705.1:0-288 GCF_001605985.2 Dendrobium catenatum
TTTCTAGAAATTTTTAGGACCATTTAAACCCCTTAATTAACATACCCTAATTCACTCTTTAATTAAGCCGAGATAAAGTCAAAAACTTCTAATAAATTCAAATCAAATCTAAAAATTTCCCATAATACATTAAACTCTTCAAAATTTAGCCCTTAATCTTAAAAAATTAAAATCCTCTTAATTTGAATTCAATTTAAACATTAATATAATTTTAATTAAAAATTTATCTTTTAATTAAATTAAATAATTAAAAATAATTTAAATTTTAAATTTTTTCAAAAACTTAGA
>NW_021367706.1:0-1577 GCF_001605985.2 Dendrobium catenatum
AAATATAGAATTATTAGCTAAAGCTAATGCTGAAATGTTATCACAATAGATTGTAGTGGGGAAAGGCTGGGAATTTGAATTTCATGTAGCAAGGGTCCTAATCACATAATATCAATTGCTACAGAAGCTAAAGTAAGGTATTCAACTTCCGTAGAAGAATGAGCAACAGTAGGTTGTTTCTTAACATACCACTATGGCACTATGTCAAGGGCTGACCAAGACAAAATACAATATCCTGTAATAGACTTGTGATCAATTTTATTTGCTGCCCAATCAAAGTCGGAATAAGCTTGAAGTTCAAGCTTATCTGGTGAGATAAGTGAACCATAAGTCAATATGCCATCAATGTAACACAAAACACGTTTGAGCTACTAATAATGAATGATATTTGGTTTGTGCATGTGTTGACAAAGTCGATTTATAGGAAATGCAATGTCCATGCTGAGTAATGGTTAAATGCTAGAGAGAGCCAACATGTGTTGTGTATAATTCAGGATGTGAGAAAAGTGCATAATTTGCATCAGGCGTTGGCAATTTTAAAGGCAACGGGCTTTGCACGGATTTGGAATCCTGCATTCTAATTTTTTCCAAAAGAGATGTAGTATAACGTGTTTGATTTAAGAAGACTCCATGATCAACAACCCGTGATCAACAAAAGTAACTTGAATGCCAAGAAAATACATTGCAGGATGAAGATTACACATGCTGAAACGAGTGTAAATTAGTTAAGAGGATTGGCAATAGTATTGTGATTGTCTTCAGTGAGAAAAATGTTATCCACATATGCAATAATATATCAACAGATAGAACCTTCATGATAAAACATTAAAGAAGGATCAGCAGTGCTTGTGACAAACACATAGTCCAAGTGAGAGGAAAAGGTCGAAAACCATTGTTTGGAGCTTGTTTTAGTCTATATACTGTTTTATGAAACTGACAAGCATGATCAAGAAATTTGGAGTCTTGAAAGCGAGGTGGTTGCGGCATATAAACAATTTCATTAAGTTTGCCATATAGAAAAGCATTTGAGACATCTAATTGTCATGCTAAAGAAGATGTGAATAGTAAGAAATTTTGCTATAGAATTGAAATTGACATGATAATCAAGATCAAATTCTTGATTATAACCCTAGCGACTAAGCTAGCTTTGTGCGGAACCGCAGTCCCATTTGAATTAAGTTTGGTTTTGAATAGCCACTTGCTACCCAAAATATTTTGAGGCAGACGAGGTATAAGAGACCAAGTATAATGTTGTTGGACAGCCTGAAATTTGCCAGACATAGTAGAGTGGCAAACAACAGATTTAATGGCCTATCATAAATAGGAAGGAGCACTAGGAACCACATCATGTTGCAGATAAAATATACTTTGGGTTTGAGAGAGAGCTTGTTTGAAATCTAGTTATCATGAGATATTTAAGTGGTGGTGGCTCACATGCTTGTCAACGGCGAATGGCGCACAACAACGCAAAGTTTCTCGTGTAGACATGCCACATAACGCACAGTGGAGCGCATATCATTTTAAACATGGTACACAATATATATATATAATGTGTGTGTTAAATATCATTAAATAAC
>NW_021367707.1:0-204 GCF_001605985.2 Dendrobium catenatum
AGCAATCAACGGCTAGAAAACTAGCTATTGTGATTCAACTTGTTGCTGGTCGAAACAGGCAATGCCTTGATCTCGGCATGTCCACTTCGATACGCGCCAGGTGTGCTTTGCCTTGCCTGTACATGTTCAGCAACAGTGCAGGACAAGGAACGTAAATATAAAGAATTTTATACATAAATAATAACTAATTCTCTTTTAATAAAA
>NW_021367708.1:0-200 GCF_001605985.2 Dendrobium catenatum
TCTTCTCGCGACGGAACCGAAGCACACAGGCGGAACCAAGCGGAGGGAGCAAAGCCGACGGGGGCCAGGGAAGAATTTTGGGAGGGAAATTTTGAATGCGAGGGGCTGTTTAGACATTTTGTAAAACTCCTTTATGGTTAATTAGGAGGTTAGGAGGAAAAGGGGGGATTATCTTGATTTTGAATTTCTTGGGAGATCTA
>NW_021367709.1:0-277 GCF_001605985.2 Dendrobium catenatum
AAAAATCGTAGCCGTTGATCTCCGATGTCCTCATCACGCTTTATGTCCGCTAGTACGAGTGTTGCGGATCCGGTGGTGGGGCGTAGCAGCTTATGAATAAAGTTGCTCGCTGCTTCGTACAGGTAGACTGTTGTACACTACTCGTTGCATTCTACGGGTGGATCGTAGTGTACCAACTAATCTCCTGCTTTGGATCGTAGGGGACAAACTTTCCAGTGGTGATGTGCCTACTTTAATTAAGGGTCGTACAACCCGTGACACATAAAAGTGCGTTATT
>NW_021367710.1:0-318 GCF_001605985.2 Dendrobium catenatum
TACTGAAAAATAGCGGAAAGCCTCAACTGTTAGAAAGCTATAAGGAGAAGAGGAGAAGGTACAAGTTCGCCTAAGCCCCTAGGGGGCTATTTATAGTCTTTTTTGAGAAGAAAAGAACCTTTCAAAATTCTCTAGATTTTTGTGGAATTTTCTCAATTTTTCTAAATTTTTTCAAAATTTTCTGAAATTTTTTAGAATTTTTTGGTATTTTTTTATAATTTTTTGAATTAAAAATAATTTACGTGGCCCCCCCCAAAATTTAAAAAAAGAAAAAAATTAAAAAGAAAATCTAGCTGGCGGTTTCCAAACCGCCAATGG
>NW_021367711.1:0-822 GCF_001605985.2 Dendrobium catenatum
AAACCCCTCATTTGATCTCTCACTCTTCACTCTTACAATCTCTCTCAAACTCTCACTCTCAAAGATCCCTTTCAAGAGAAAACAACTCCAAAGGCACTTGTAATAATTTCTAGGACTCTTTATATAGAAAGGACATGAAAAACCGCCCAAAAAATGGCAAAAAACATGTTTTTTCTGCGCACTAGATCGTCCCGTACGAAATTGAGTTAGTACGGACGAACTGTGTAAAAAACTGTCCTGTACGAACCATTTGTGCATTTGTACGAACCAATTTCATCCTGGATGAAATAGGTTCGTTGCGCACGAAAAAATTTTTTCCAATACGAACAGTTATATCAAAAGTTGGTTCCAAAAACTGCAGAATGTTGCCAGAAACTGCCATAGCCGGTTCCCATCGTCCTGGACGAACAGGACTTCGTCTGGAGGAAATTTTTACAGAGATCAACTCATCCTGGGACGAAAATGATTTCTTCTAGACGATCATGACTTAGAAAAATTTTCCAATTTAGTTCTTGTCCATTCCATTGCTCTTACAAGGAGATAACTGATCTGATCGTCCTGTACGAACAATATTCATCCCGTACGATCAGTACAAAAACTTGACAACATCAAAAAGTGAAGAAGAAAAAGACTAGAAATGTAAGCAGACATATGAAAATCATTTAAAAATTTAACCTTAAAAGTGATTGACATAAGGTATGCAAATAAAATTAAAACATTAGCCAAATCATAAAATTCATAGAATTTAAGAAGAGATATAACATAGAAACTAAAAAGAATTTATAAAAACATGAGTATATTTAGACATTTAAGATAGAGAAA
>NW_021367712.1:0-608 GCF_001605985.2 Dendrobium catenatum
TTTTGCGATTTTCTCAGCTCGTTTAACAAGCCACTCGATAAGAGGCTCGACGAGTTCAAACCTGAACATGTCACGAGTTCGAACATGGCAGTTTTAAACGAGCTCGAGCTCAAACAGCTATCAAAGATGCTCGACGATCTTCAATTCGAGCTTGTGCTCAGTTTGGACAAATGAGTTTGAACTCGATCAGACCGAAGCTCGGCTCGGCTCGACTCAGTTCGCTTGCAGCCCTAACATAAATCTAGGGATGCATATGCCCTTATCCACATAAATAATTAAGAGTCATATTAGGAAACCTTTGTTATTTTATTTGTATTAGTTCAAAACATATTTTATATATTGGTATCTCCTCATCTCTTACGTTATCTGTAATTGGCATAAACTCAAACCCTTAATTTTTGTTCAATATGATATAATAGATAATATTAGTTTGATTACAATCTAGCATAACACTTTCTCATGCAATCGACACTCTCTCATTCATTTTATTACTTGATCGACATTTATACTTACGTATCTAGTGGACAATCTGTATCAAAGAAAACCTAAGCATTATTTGACCCAATGCATATTCTATTTCATACATGCATTTAGCTAGCCACGTCTTG
>NW_021367713.1:0-313 GCF_001605985.2 Dendrobium catenatum
TAAATTAATTAATTAATAAATGTCCATAGGCAAAGTTTCCTTGCTTATTACAAACCAAAATTTTGCAGAAAGTAAAGTGGTCGGGCACCACTAATAATAGCCCGGATTCTAAACCTAGTAATGACGCAAGTAGTTTTGAGTGGGATACTCTCAATCTTCAAGTCTTCAGCCTTATTCTCCTTTGGGATCCTTTTCTTCAAGCTCCTTGGATTCTTCGTAATAGACTATCCAAATGGATAAGAGGGCACTTCTTTTAAGGGGAAGGCCACTCTTTTCTTTTTGGGTAGGGAAGAAGGGTGATCCAAATTTGGAT
>NW_021367714.1:0-275 GCF_001605985.2 Dendrobium catenatum
AATCTTGATTTAAAATTTGAATTTATTCGAAAACTTTCTAAAAATAGATTTCCAAATTTGGAAAGAAATTGAAACTTGAAAATCAAATTTCAATGAGGGGTTGAATGAAGAGGTGGAGTGGTGGTGGCGGAAGGGGAGGAGGTCGTCGGCGAGGTGGTGGGCGGCGGTGGGAAGCTTGGCCGGCGGTGGGGAAAGCCCTAGGGGCCGGCGGCAAGAGCAAAGGGGTAAAGGAATTTCGAAGAGCTCTCTAGTAGGAAGAAAATTATGCAAAGCAA
>NW_021367715.1:0-401 GCF_001605985.2 Dendrobium catenatum
ACATATACCTCGGGGGGAGAAGCAGGTAAGGTCCCCAGCCACCTAACTAGGGAGCCTAGGAATGACACTCGGACCTTGAGGATCATCAACTGGGACAACAGGGGTGGTGATTATTGGATCTTGAACTAAACTGGCTGTGGGAGAACTATCAACTGTAACAACTGAGGTATTAGTCTGGACATCCATCAAGTCAACTGAAACTGGAGTAGGGTTGGCTGGAACTCGTTGGAGCTTCAAAATGAACTTAGAAGTCCTAGGAGGTGGTGGCAGACTCTCCAACTTAGTCCTCTTTGGCACATATTTCTTTTCAGGAGATTTGGGTCTTTTCCCTTTAATGTCCATGGACTTTTGAATCTCAACCCCTTTTGGTTTAACAACCACTGAGGCCAATCGCACAGGTT
>NW_021367716.1:0-244 GCF_001605985.2 Dendrobium catenatum
TTAACAATGATCTTCACCTGGTAAATTCAATGGGGCCGAAATTCACGTGGTGCAACAATAAATCCGGAAGCAATCGTATTTGGGAGAAATTGGACAGGTGCCTTATAAACTCTTCAGCTATGAATTTTCTTCACTTAGCTATAGATAAACACCTGCCTCGTTTTGCTTCGGATCACTGTCCATTAGTTTTGGAATTATTCAAACCAGTGATTTCAGTAAGAAAAGATATTAGATATGAGGAGAT
>NW_021367717.1:0-267 GCF_001605985.2 Dendrobium catenatum
GATTTAAAGCTCTTCCACCGTCACATAAAATTTTCCAGGATGAAGAAGAGTTTTTTTTTACATCGTCAATACCAGGTTTCATTCCATATTTAGTAGCTAAAACTTTTTGTAAAAGAGAATTACTATTAGAAAGATACCTCCAAGTAATTCTTGCTCTAAGAGGAGCCACTTTTGAAGAAGTAGAGAACAAGCCCCCACAACCAATGTTTTTTGGTTTGCAAAGTTCCTCGCAGCTTATGTAATGCAAGCCCATTTTTCCGCCAGATT
>NW_021367718.1:0-206 GCF_001605985.2 Dendrobium catenatum
GACATGATGCATCTGGTTTGTCTACAGACGGCGTTCGACATCTGCATAGAATAATTAATCCTTCTAGTGAGTTGCCTTTGACTAGTTTTTTTGTTTAAAAAAAAAAAGGCAGCTTATCCGAGTTAGTTAATGATGTGAATCATTGTAGGAATTGCATTTGGAAAATTATCATGAAAGTTATTCAAAGCGTTGTCAAAACAAATTTT
>NW_021367719.1:0-297 GCF_001605985.2 Dendrobium catenatum
TCCCTCGAAGCCGAGCTCCTCACTTTGGTCCCCTTCCTCACGTGAAGGAACCGAGCTCTCCATCCTTGCCCTACTTGATGCCAAATAGCCGCATCCTATCTTTAAATAGCCGAAGCCATAACTCTTTTGCTCGAGTCATCTGCCCTAGCCCGAAGGCATACTCCCATTGCCGAACTCTAGCCGAAGCCCCTGCCCGATTCCTCTTCACTGTAAAAGGGTAAAAGCTTATTATTATTAGTATTATTATTATTATTATTATTATTATTATAAGTATAATTATAATTATAGCTATAGTAT
>NW_021367720.1:0-277 GCF_001605985.2 Dendrobium catenatum
AAGCTTATATCGAGAAAAAATTTAGGCAATTGTTTTTTTTTGTGTGATAAGCTGGGTATCCCTATTAGTACTGAGGATTTTATTAGTAGTGGTAGAGTTGTGAGATGGTTAAAACCGTTATCTCCCTCCCTGAAACTCAATTCTGATGGTTCTGTTGATCTTAATTGGGCTGGTTTTGGGGTTATTATTCGGGATTTTTCTGGCAAAGTAATTGTGGCTTATGCGGGCCCTTTATCTCCGTGTATGGTCATTTTTGCTGAGCTTATGGGCTTATTCA
>NW_021367721.1:0-240 GCF_001605985.2 Dendrobium catenatum
CTCGAAATCAGACTGATTGAGTGAGAGAGCATGTAATGCCTCAGTTTCTGAGCTGCAAAAACCAGAGCAAGACAATGCTTCTCAATCGACGGGTATCGAATTTCAGTAGGAAGAAGTCTTCGACTAAGGTAGTAGAGGGCATTCTCTTTTCCTTCATCGTTAACTTGAGCCAACAGGGCACCTAAAGACTCATCTAGAGCTGTGGTGTAGAGGATTAATGGCTTTCCCGGAATTGGAGCT
>NW_021367722.1:0-242 GCF_001605985.2 Dendrobium catenatum
CGATACTTGCGTCCAGATTTACAAATTGTATCAAGAATTACAGCACGAAATGACTGTAAGAAAATGTTCATTAAGGAGAAAGCACAGATACAAGCCCTTCTATATATCAAATTATGTTCACTCTTTCAGCTTGTGTCTTTTACTTAAATTTTGTTGCAACCATACAGGTTCAGTTGTTCAGAATTTCAGATTAATCAGATATCATAATTCAAATTAGATGAGTTAGTGAATGACAAAGAAGC
>NW_021367723.1:0-211 GCF_001605985.2 Dendrobium catenatum
TGGTGCATGCTTTTTATTGATGATATTCTTCTTGTTGGTAAAACTAGAGAGGGAGTTGAAGGTAAACTTGGATTATGGAGATCAACATTAGAGAATAAAGTTTTTCGATTGAGTAGATCTAAAACGAATTATATGAAGTGCAATTTTAGTAGTAATAGACTTAGTGAGGGGATTGTTGTTGAGTCCAGTAATTAGGTTGTTAAGCCTAAGT
>NW_021367724.1:0-335 GCF_001605985.2 Dendrobium catenatum
GAATAGTAACTGAGTGTTAGAATAGATGAAAGATGTGAATTTTAGGTGGTATATTAATAAATATAAAAGTTTAGATGTTGAATATGTATTTATAATAGTTTGAAGTGTTATGTATGTAAAAATCCCTATTAATTTTAGTCTCTAGGCTAGTATAAATGCACGTGCACATAGTGCACGTAAATAAAAATTTTAAAAATAAAAAAACATTATAATAAAATTTAAAATTAAGTTGTGAGATGCTATATTAATGATATTATCTACATAAAAAAAAGAATGAAACCATTTTGTGAAACTCAATCACAACTTTATCAACATCCAAACAAGTGATCCAATTA
>NW_021367725.1:0-442 GCF_001605985.2 Dendrobium catenatum
ACCACGATTCTGAAGCTTGACTAGCTTTATGTCTCTTTGCCACGTGATATTCTTCTGGATAATTCTCCATAACGATCTGATGGAGAGGTTGAGGGTCAACTGGGATTTTATCTTGCTGACTTGAATCTGGCACTTCTTCTGCCCTCGGAAATTGTAGTAGAGCAGGTTCCAACACTCTTCGAGTGTAAACTCCAATGAATATAGGCCTCTCCTCATCGATATTCGTCATTTGTTTGGCTAATTTGGCTAAACAATCTGCTTTAGCATTCTGTTCTCGAGGAACTCGAGCTATTTCAACTTTTAGAACTTGCTTCAGAAGCTCGAGGGCTCGCCGGTGGTAATGGGCCAATTCGACTTTGCCAACCTTATAAATACCGAGGACCCGATTTATCACGAGCTGAGAATCACAAAAAATTTGGAGATGTTGGATTCTGACATCAAT
>NW_021367726.1:0-297 GCF_001605985.2 Dendrobium catenatum
GGGAAGGTGGAAGTAATTTTGTAATGACTTCTCCGCCTAGTTGTGGGTGCTAAAGGAGACACACTAAAGGTTTAGTGCAATACTCAAAGGGTGCCTCCGAGGAGTGGACGTAGGTCAGGTTGGACCGAACCACTATAAATCTGGTGTGTTCTTTTTGATTATTTTTCGCACTTTATTTTTATTGCGATTAATTGCTTGGGTTAAATCTCTTATTAATCTTTTTATTATTGATTTGATTCGTTTTTGCTATAAGATTTTTTTAAAAAAAATCTTTTAGTTAAATAAGTTTTTAACTAT
>NW_021367727.1:0-513 GCF_001605985.2 Dendrobium catenatum
AAGGTAGAAGAGTAGGAAGAAGTGGATAAGGAGGTTGAAAGGGAAGAGAGAGGTATTTGGAAGAGAAGTGAGAATATTAGAAGGATGGATAGGAAGGAAAGAAAAGTAGAAGGAAGTTGGAGTCAGGAAGGAAGAACGGAAGGTAGGAGGAGGAAGAGGAGGAGTAAAGTTGGACGAGCGGATTAGTCGGAAGGTTTATGGAAGCGAGAGAGAGAGAGATCGGAAGAAGGCTTCGTTCTTCTGAGGTGAGTCTTCCGAAAACTTCTTCTTTCTGTATCTATATGCGTGAATCAGCGAATGGAGAAGGCGGATGTTTTTGTGCCGTGAGAGGAGGTCGTGGGGAGCAGTTTTGAACGATCGTTAGATCGTGGGGGTTCCGGTCGTGGCTGAGGTGGAGTGAGCAGTTGTGTCGTGTAAGCCGGATGAGGTATCGGTTGAGTGTGTAGGTTGGGTTTGGTTTGCTTCTTACAGGTCAACATGGTCTACTTAGTCAGAGGAGGTAGTCGACCCAAC
>NW_021367728.1:0-656 GCF_001605985.2 Dendrobium catenatum
GATTGAACATGCGAGGAGAAAATTTTCTAAGTCCTAATTGTCCAGGACGAATTTAATATTCGTCCCGGGATGAACTTCTCGAGATTCTCACTTGCACTGTTCATCCAGACAAAAAATAAGGTTCGTACCGGGACGAAACTCTCTGTATGAGATCGTACAGGACGAAATTAATTTTCGTCCCTAGACGAAACTCTCTGTATGCAATCATACAGGACAAAATTAATTTTCGTCCCTGGACGAAATGCTCTATATAAAATCGTCCCAGGACGAAACCTGTTCTTCCCAGGATGAACTGAACCGACTTACGTCAGTTGGTTACGTCCTGTAGAATTTTGAGAACCGACCTATGTATTAACCGTTTCGTATCGGATGAACATAGTTCGTACGAGACGATGAGCATGTACGAACATAGTTCGTACCAATATACATTAGGATCGTTTTCGACACTTTAAGTAAAATCGTCCAGGACGATCCACGATCGTACGGGACGATCCACTGTGTATAGAATTAAAAACTTGAAATTTTTGGGCAGTTTTCCTTATCTTTTGTATATATACTTCAAATTATACTGCCACCCAATCTTTTTGCCATTTGATCTTCGGGCCTATTGAAAGAAAATTCAAGGAGAGAGTGTGAGAGAGCATTCAAAGGAGGAT
>NW_021367729.1:0-1347 GCF_001605985.2 Dendrobium catenatum
CGAAGGAACCAAACCCATGAATCATTGCTTTCTGATTTTACTATTGCAAAGGCCAACGGGAATAATCCACCATTCGCGTCAATTCCAACAGCAGCAAGAAGAGTCCCACGATATTTTCCAAGCAAGAAAGTTCCGTCAAGGCTAAGGACCGGCCGACAATGTTGCCAGCCATTAATAGAAGGGCCGAAAGCCCAAAAAATTGCCTTGAATCGTGAACCTCCAACTAAGTCAACATTATATACTGTACCTGGTTGGGACATACGTAGCACTTCCATAAATCGTAGGACAGAACGATATGATTCCTCATACGATCCAAATATTGCTTCAATCGCTTTTCTCCGTGCATCCCATTCCTTCATGTATGAAATCTTCATTTCAAACTTCGACTCCATTCTTGCAATTATCTCCTTCGGTTTCATGTCAAGCTGTTGTTTTATGATGGGCATGATATGCCTACATATAAATTTTGAAGTGCAATTGTGATGTCCACCAGGTATAACAGGTTGAGTGCAAGTATGAGGTGGACCCGCACATGATACTTTCCAAAGACCACATAATTTTTTACTTCGTGATGCATGTAGTCGCCAATAGCAGGGCCTATGCACATTATTATGTTGACTACATAAAATTGTGAGCCGAGTTTTATTGGAAGTTGAATTTATGTACTGAACATTTTGTGCGATTGACCAACCATTAATTGCAGCTTGTAAGTCTTCTTTGTTATGAAAAATTTGTCCTTCATAAACTTCCGATGGAATGGTCGATTCTGTTGAGCTAATAATATTGATGATAGGAGGATCACATTGTTCATTACCATCCCATTCTTCAGTTGTTCTAAAGGTATCCTCGAAATTATTATTCGCATCCATCGATTGTAATCCAGCGGCGTTTCGTCGAGTATGTTCTTGAATGAACTCATCACCAATATTTTCATTGTTCGTATAATTATACATTGTCTCTAGTATTTCAGTATCAGGTTGACTAGAACTATCTCCTGTATCAGAACTACCACTATCCATAGTCTTGTACGAATCCTCATCGTTGTTATCAATGTCATCTCCGTGTAAGGAAATATTTTCATTTTGTTCTGATTGAGGGTAGCATGAGGAAGAGACTAGGTTCGATACAAAAATATTACTAGGTGTTCTTTCTGAAGGTTCGGTTACAGTAGGTCGTCGGGACAATCGTTGCTGCACAATAGTTTGACGCTCTGACAAACTCAGTTGACCATAAAAATTGTTCTGCATTTCAATTGTACTTAATCCTCCACCAAACCACGTGGTGGGCCTACCTTAAAAAAAATTTTTATGCTTAAGTTTTAAACTAAGTAAAGTTATCACTACAAAT
>NW_021367730.1:0-295 GCF_001605985.2 Dendrobium catenatum
GCTTATAGTAAAATGTATTTTGTAGTTATGATTTATTATTTACTTTTCATATTAAAAATAAGCATGAGCATTTGCACTGGTAATCTTTATTTTACATAAATACTCTTTAATTTTAAAATTGTCAACTTTAAATTTTTAATAAGTCATCTATTCAAGAGCATCATCTAAAATTTTGTATCAATAAGGTTCATTTTCATTTTCCTTTACAACATTTTTTAGTTTTCGTGCACAAGTATATTACTTTCCCATCTAATTCCTTACATGTTTAATTTCTCTATTTGTTTCATTACATTAT
>NW_021367731.1:0-513 GCF_001605985.2 Dendrobium catenatum
GTAGTGTGCCCACGGCTACGATGGAAGTGGCAATACTGCTCCTGGTTTCCGACGTTGGGCTTCAAAGGGTGTGGCCATTTCACATTCTCCTGATCCTGGATGGCCATTAATACATTTGCTTGGGATGTATTGAGTGGGGTGTACTCCTACTCCTGTCGGGGTTCCCACCGTGCTGACGAAGTTCTATGAGGTAGATTATCCTTCCCATGCTTTTTTGCTGTGAGAAATAATTATTCATCCCAGGTGCACCTTTGCGCTTCCCGCTGATTTGCTCAAAATGCTTCCTGTGAGCATTTATAGCTTCATATGCAGAGATTTATGCCTCCACGCGATGGGTCAAGTCAGCGTATGAATGGACGGTGTCTCGCATAAGGGCCGAATAGAAGGGGCCAGGACAAAGACCTCCAAGAAAAACCCCTCTGAGTAATTCAGGGTCTACTCCTGGAATCTGTTGTGCTTCAGCGGAAATTAAAATCGCTGAAAATACTCCTTCAATGATTCTCCCTCATTTTG
>NW_021367732.1:0-294 GCF_001605985.2 Dendrobium catenatum
CCTCCATGGAAGGACAAGTGGCCGATCTACGGGATATGATGAAAAAGATGTTGGAGTTTCAAACCCAATCGGCGGCGTCTGATGCAAAAGGGCCCGCAGCGAAGAACGCCAACTCTGAAATCCATCGGGAGGAAGAGGAAGTGGAAATCGTGGAAGGGAGTAGGGGAAGACCTCATCTGGAGCCTTTCTAGAGAGAGGAGAGGAGAGGAAGGTATGTGGAAAGGCAAGGCTATGGAGGTGGGGAACCAAGAGGTGCGGGTTGGGAGCATCGGGAGGGTTATCATGGGCGCCGGG
>NW_021367733.1:0-244 GCF_001605985.2 Dendrobium catenatum
CCCCAACGATGCCCAATTGTGAATCGGATTTTGTCGTTACATTCAGAATGTCGACATTATTCAAAATCATTTATAATATTGCCCACTGAAATTCGGCTGGAGAAATCGGTGCAAATAGCGAGGCAACACCGCATAACTCGAGGCGTGGAAATTTTGCCTCATTCTCGTCACCTCCATGATATTATTATTATTATTCAATAATAATAATAAAATATATAATAAAAAAAATTTAATCAAATCTTAA
>NW_021367734.1:0-216 GCF_001605985.2 Dendrobium catenatum
GAAAATCTGAGGATTTTCGTTGCTTTGATTCCACCACTTTGTTAATCTTCAAGACTCGATCTCCACAACAACGAATAGATCAAAGAGAACTAAAAGGTAACGAAATACAAGAAACCTAGAACTCACAAAGAGATCTAGTTTTTCCTATGAACTCACTAAGAGATCGAGGAGAGTGAACTCACTAAGAGATCACCATGAACATAAAATTTTCATTAT
>NW_021367735.1:0-222 GCF_001605985.2 Dendrobium catenatum
TTTTAATCACAAAAAAAAGAAACTTATAATATATAAATAAGCAACAGAAATAAAAAGACATAAGGGTTTATAGTGGTTCGGTCAAATATGACCTACATCCAGTCCCTGAAGCCTCCCACTTCAGCTATTGCACAATTACCAAAGTGACTCTCCTTTTGCTCCCATAACAAGACAGAGAAGCATTTTCAAAACTTTCTTCCACCAATCCCCAGTGCGATAGGG
>NW_021367737.1:0-213 GCF_001605985.2 Dendrobium catenatum
AGTCAACCCTCACAGGGGTTGGAAAGGTGATTTTGTGCAACAACACCAAAGCGACTAGTGAATATGAACATAAGCACAAACATCCCTACGACATATTTACACACAACCCTTAAGGATGATCTCATACTTTGCATGACAAATATCACGTGGTAGAGGACAAATCGTCGTAGCCACGGACTGCCGAAAAGTACAAGAAATCCTTCAGAGTTATAT
>NW_021367738.1:0-344 GCF_001605985.2 Dendrobium catenatum
TTGGGAGAAAATATAAATCTGTCATTTGGTCGTATAAATATTTATTTTTGGGGTTTTTCAAAGCTCAGCTGTCGCATATCTTTGTATTGATATTTATTAAAAAAACATATATAAAGAACATATAATTTCATATTTTTTGTGTATAAAATATTGGGGCGGCTTTCTTAATGTTTTCGTAAAGCAACTCTCTAGCACAAAAATTTATAGATATTGCTTTAGAAACTATGTTGCACCGATACGGATACGGCGACACAGATACGACACGATATGGATACGAGACATGACAATTCTTAAAAATACAGGACACGGGTACGGCGCGGACACGACATCATAATTTATAAATC
>NW_021367739.1:0-237 GCF_001605985.2 Dendrobium catenatum
GGCGTTTGTGCCGCTCCGCCACTCTGAATTCGGCCAAATTTTTAATACGAGCGTCAGGCTTCTCATCTTCCCTCAAGAAATTTTGATCTTATATTTATAAATTTAAAATAAATTCCCATGACTATTTTGGACTTTCTTATTACCTTTGCCTTTCAGTTCCAATAGCCGATAGAAATCCTAGAAGCATAAACGAGTCTAGTTAAGCCTTTAAGTGAAGTAGGTGAGAAATCTTGAGAC
>NW_021367740.1:0-256 GCF_001605985.2 Dendrobium catenatum
ATCTAAGCCAAAATGGGTCCAAATCAAAGACTCGAAGCACATTCGGAAGGTTCAATCCATAATTTTGGTTACCAAACGGCTTCCAAAAATGACATGCTTATAGTCGAATCGAGCGGCTCGACGAGACAAATCCAACGAGCCCAAGATCGCCAAATGCCGACATCATTAAGACCTTTAAATGTCTGACGAACGGTCCACGATCAAGGGATTCAATATCTGTCGTCCATTCAAACCACTCCCGATTCGCCCCTGATCT
>NW_021367741.1:0-1466 GCF_001605985.2 Dendrobium catenatum
AAATTGAGATACCAATTCCATGTGCTTAATATGATTTCAAGGTAAACTATTTTTATTTGAAATATTTTCATAAGCAAAGATAAAAAGGATTGATATAATAAAAACTCAATTTTCTTTTTAATTTTGTAGACTGGTCGTTGGGACAAAAAATTACCTAAACATGTTAATGACTTGGAGAAGTTAAAATTGGTAATGGCTTATTGATTATTTTTCATTATATTTAAATTTTGGCAACTTTCTTAAAACTCTTTTCATTGCTTACAGGTTGTCAAAGATGAAGAGATGGTGGAGAAATTATTTTTCCTTTTATTTGTTAATTCTATAATGTTCTAGTTTAATTACTTTAGTACATGTAATTTGAACTACTTGTATTTCCCTTTCATTTTAAGGTTTCGTATGGACTTTGTTTTATATTAGGTTTTGCTTGAGTTTACTTCTGCTTTAGTTGTATTTCAGCTGCTTGAGTTCTTGGCTTATTGCTGAAGTACTTTTGTTATGTTATATTGGCTATTTTGGAAGGAAATTGTTGTTGAAATTATTTGGTGGTGAAATATTTTTTTTGCTGAAGTACTTTCGTTATATGATATATGTTTGTTTGATGAAAATTTTTGTTCCCATTGCAGTTAAATATTAAATAAGATATATAGATGTAAAAATGTAGTTAAATAATAAATAAGATATATGGCTTGTTTAAATAAGATATTTTAAAGCCTTGTGTCAACTGAACTATCGAAGCATGCAAGTGAATTTGTTGAGAAGCAGATTGGAGGATGTTTATAATTTAGGAGTATAATATGCTAAGTATTTTGCTAAGAAATATTATACAAAGTATTTAATTCCAAAATAATCAATAATATATCAAAATATCATTTTGGTGGTAAAATTTCTAAAAAAAACATTCAATTCGAGCCGTTTATCGAGCCAACAGTCGAGTCGAGCTCGAGCAAATTATTCGAGCTCGAGCTAACGAGTCGAATTCGAGCCAAGAATCGGACTCTCGAGTCGAGCTCGAGCTCGAGTTCTTGACTCGAGTCAAGCTCGAGCTCGAGTTCGAGCCAACTGTATCATTAACGAGCCAGGCTCGAACCACCTATGACTCGAGCTCGACTCGACTCGTTTGCACCCCTAATAGAGAATGATCTGATGGCTACTCAGCAGCGGTGGACTACGAGTAGGAAGAGGTTCGGTGGTGATACTTCTAGCAGTGGTTCCTCTGGAAAGAGAAGATTTGTTTTCGAAGACTCTAGGAGGAGTGGACAGTCAGGATTTTCTGATACTTCCACTACCAGTACGACCAATTTTGGATCTGTTAGTGGGGCACATGTGTGCCAAAGTTGTGGACAACGACATTTTATCCAGTGCTACAGGATGACTGGTCAGTGTTTCAGATGTGGTCAGCCAGGACATCAAATTACAGAGTGTCCACAGACTGGATTTGATAGACGATCTGAGTTCCGATCTGATAC
>NW_021367742.1:0-279 GCF_001605985.2 Dendrobium catenatum
GAGAATATCGCATGAGAAGAAGCGATATCTACCATGAGTTACGGTATAGGAAGCGGGAACTCATCTTTAGGACATGCTTTGTTTAGATCTCTGAAATCAATACAAACACGTATATGACCGTTCTTCTTTTTGACTGGAACGACGCTAGCTAACTAGGTCGGATATTTCTCCTCCCTAATAAAGCCTGCATCAATTAATTTCTTAACTTCGATGATGACCTGCTGCTCAATGTCGAGTCGCATTCGTCGAGGTGCTTGCTTTACTTGGAATACTTCTGGT
>NW_021367743.1:0-208 GCF_001605985.2 Dendrobium catenatum
GGCAAGAAGAAGTTTCAAAGAGCTTTCTGGGCGAACTTAGCTTCAGACTCATCTGAGACGGAAAAAGAGGAAGAAGTCACCAATCATTGCTTGATGGCAGATAATGTTGAACAATCAAATCAAGAAGAGGATTGCTCTCACACAAGACCTCGTTGGAGCATATGGTACCTAAACAGCGGATGTTCAAAGCATATGACTGGAGATACTG
>NW_021367744.1:0-318 GCF_001605985.2 Dendrobium catenatum
TTAAATTTTGTTTGGGATGACTTTCTTATTCCTTCTTAAAACAGTATTTTAATACAAAAATTAAATTTTTTGTACTTAAAAACTACTTTAAGAAGCTGCAAGAAAGCCGTCTCAAATGAAACCTTAGGATTTTTTTGGGACGGCTTTCTTCTTTCTTTTTAAAACAGCTTTTTAGTACAAAAATTTCTTTAATTTAAATTTTTTGTACTAAAAAACCATTTTACAAAACAGTGTGAAAGCTGTTCCAAATGAAGCCTTAATTGATTTTGCAAGTACTTTTAGATGAGATCTAAAGCCTTTTGTGGATTAGTATGAGTG
>NW_021367745.1:0-212 GCF_001605985.2 Dendrobium catenatum
TTCTATGTTATATATTTTTTTAATGTAGAAAAACTTTTATTGGCTACCCCAACATAAAAATAAAATAAGAAAGAGTTTTGAAAAGGGAAGGTTAACTCGCATGCAAGACATACTTACAAACATTAGAAAATTAGACTAGAGACCACTCTAGATTGGAGAGAGTGTCTAGGCCAAGTTGAATAGTGCTTGTGGTAGCCTAGATTATACTAGGA
>NW_021367746.1:0-243 GCF_001605985.2 Dendrobium catenatum
CATCGCTCGGACAGAAAAGAATGACTCGCTCCAGAGTAAAACAAAACACGACAGGGCTGATCAGAAATGTAAACCGTACCTGTCACAACATCCGGAGCATCACGAGCCTCCTGCTGACTCAAGCTGTAAACTCGTGGCTGAACTGGAGCAGGAGCTGAAGCAACTGAACTACTCTGCTCAGAGGGAGCCGTAGGTGGTCTCCGTGGTCCAGAACTAGTACCACCACCTCTACCAGAAAATCCC
>NW_021367747.1:0-432 GCF_001605985.2 Dendrobium catenatum
GAATATATTGGAAAGTGATTTGTGTTACATCTTTGATCAATGAATCATCGCTATTAATGCAAACACGTCCATCACTTATAAGATCAATGAACGCCATCGATATTAATTTTAATACCCAAATTTAACACTTAGATTTATGTTGAATTCATTTTAAAGTTAGTATCAAACAACAATTTCGTTCTACCCTAAAAAAAAATTTAGATATACCAAAATTATTACAACATTTATTATCTAAATCATCCAAAATAATTCTAACACTTGCTTATGTCTAGTGAGAAAAAGGAATCAAAGAAAAAACATAAAATATACCTTAAAATAGAAATCTAGGGTTGAAAACTTGAAGTCGGCCGGCAGTTTGGGGTCAGACTGGGTCAGCGAGGTCGGACGTCGGAGTGCCGGTCGGATCTGGGTCGGCGGTCGGAGAAGTCTTGT
>NW_021367748.1:0-288 GCF_001605985.2 Dendrobium catenatum
TCTTGCAACAATATTGATATCTTTCCCATTGGCTCGGTTGTTCCGGAATTTTAAGTTGGGTTACTAACTGCTCCTATTATGAATGATGAAATTAAAGATGCTGTCTTTAAAGGGTCCTCTAATTCTTCACCAGGACCGGATGGATTCAATTTCTATTTTTATAAAACTGGTTGGCATATTATAGGGCCTTTAATCTGCAAGGCTATTAAATCCTTCTTTTCAAAAGGATTCATACCAAGTGGGATGAAGGTCACTGCTCTGGCTATCATTCCCAAACATCAAAATGCT
>NW_021367749.1:0-302 GCF_001605985.2 Dendrobium catenatum
GAATCTGTCAATTTTGTCTGGACGAACCTGTAAGGGTCGGGAAGAACCATCAGGACGAACTGAACCCGAGAGTTTCGTTCAGGGACGAAATAAATTGGAATTAATTTCGTCTGTATGATCCGTGTCCAGAGCAGTTCGTCCCGGAACGATCTGGGCATCGTCCTGGATGATCCTGCTTGAAAAGTATCGGATTTGAGATATTTTGGAAATATTTTGAGGAGAGAGAAAAAGCAGGAGAGAGAAAGATAAGGAAAGAGAAGGGAAAGCTTGATTTTGGAGGCCGAGGAGCGTTTTTCGTCCGA
>NW_021367750.1:0-310 GCF_001605985.2 Dendrobium catenatum
TCCAAATTGTAGTCTATTCATGTAAACCTAAAATGTTAGTAGATAAGGCAATCGTAGAGAAATAAGAATGTTTGCTATCATAAAAATCATAAACCATAGATCCGCAACAATCTCTTCCTTTTTAATTATGGCAAAACATTTTAATTTGAATTTTCAAAAAAGTGAATACTCTTCCTTATCTCCCCCTCACTAGGATAACACTTTTAAAAATAGGGGAGATAAAAAATATTTTTCTTCTTTTTAAATTTTTTGAAAAAAAGATACAAATACGACAACAGTACAAAAATTCAACAATACGTTCTCCTCCTTT
>NW_021367751.1:0-268 GCF_001605985.2 Dendrobium catenatum
CTTCCTGATTTTCTCAAGAACCGGTGCTTTAAGTGTGGTCCTTATGCCTACCATATTAACCACTAGATGGCCTTGTGGCAATCTTGGCATGTTGGGTTATCGCTACTATATTACTGTTGTGTCCAACTGATAATATGTGCTAAGTCATATTACGGAATTGGATGTTTGCTTTTACTCTTGAGTTCAATTTGTTCTCCTTTTTATCTCCTCAAGGATTCTTTGTCGTTGAGCATTTGGTTTTTTAATTTGGGTTTTCTCATTTCAGTTG
>NW_021367752.1:0-244 GCF_001605985.2 Dendrobium catenatum
GGAATTCATTAGGGAATAATTAGTGAATGATTATTTTCTAATTATTCACTAATTAAGATATTGTTACCTTAAATAATGTCAATCTTTGAATGCTTAGGATGCACACACCACATAGCCTAGGCTCTCCTAATTTTAAGAACTTGATTGTGTTATTGTGTATGCTTCTTTAATGATTGGTCAAGGGTTTAAAACTTTGATTCAAACCAACATAACCTAGTGGCATCATTAAGTATAATAATTAATG
>NW_021367753.1:0-265 GCF_001605985.2 Dendrobium catenatum
TCAATGTTGAATGGCGGATCCCGAGCTTGAGTGGGGTTTAGTATTCAACGCCGACGGAAGCATCAACGTCCTACGGTCACCTTGCTTCGACGTAGGATTTGAAGACGAAACCACCGTGGAAGAGTACTTGGAGAGAGTCGTGCCAATCATTGCAAGCATCTACGACCGACAACTTTCAAAGCACACTTGGAGCCTCGACGGTCATCTACGACTTCCATCCCAACCGGCTACTTTTCCTCCGACGAAGTTCTTCGGCGCCCTTTCT
>NW_021367754.1:0-218 GCF_001605985.2 Dendrobium catenatum
AATTTATTTCATGCATTGCAGGAGAATATAAAATTGCATCCTATCTTTTAGAAGGGGAGTGAATGTTATTTTTCTCCTTATATGAGAGATATAAAAATTGTCTCATGTCTTTAAGGAGAGTATTTGGAAGACTCTTGTCTAGTATGCAGATTTTCATACATAAAGTTCTTTTATGTATGGAATTTCTTTAGATATTGACCATTAATTGGTGGCATAGG
>NW_021367755.1:0-205 GCF_001605985.2 Dendrobium catenatum
TCAACCGGAGGGGTTCCCAAATATTTTCAAATGTCTCTCAAATATCCAAAGTCCATTTCAAAATATTCCAAAGCTCCACCCAAAAACTCCATAAAAATCCCAAAATTCCAAAAATATTTAAAATTGAAATAAATCCATCAAAAAACTTAAAGCAAAGCCCATTCACCCCCGCAACAGTCTGCCGGGGTGGACAAATTCAAATAAA
>NW_021367756.1:0-315 GCF_001605985.2 Dendrobium catenatum
TATTATGGTTGGTCCTAAATCTAAGTAAACATGCACACACACACACACTCAAAGGAGTGAGTTGGTGAGTTAGAAAAAATTTCTATCTTTTGAACGAATCATACAATATGATTTTTATTGCATTGGATGATCAATTAACCAGAAAACCCTAATTAGGGCTAATGTGCTAAGTAAGATTGATTAAAATCATCAAACTATATGATCCCTATCATACCAGCTGATTAATTATAATAAGCAAAAATAGCCTCAAAACACAATTTAGGCAATATTTTAATATTCAAAATTTGTGTCTAATCATTTTGTACGATATACATC
>NW_021367757.1:0-206 GCF_001605985.2 Dendrobium catenatum
ACCTCTTGGGTACCCAAGAGACCCCTCTTGGTGACCGAAGCCTTGGGCTCACTTTGGTTAGCCATATGGCTTGACCCAAGTGACCAAGAAGAGGCCTCCCTTGAGCCATCTTTTGATCTTAACCAAATTGAATCCAAATCAAGGTGCTATTGAGTTCCCATTAACCCATTACACCTTCCTTGATCAGCCCAACCCTTGGGCTCACT
>NW_021367758.1:0-694 GCF_001605985.2 Dendrobium catenatum
CTTAGGTGGTTAGCTGGCTCCCCAATCCAGGCCGGGTAAGTCCAGATTTGCACTTCATTACTTAGGTTCGAGTCACTACTTTGTAGTACTCAAATTAGACTTAAGTTCTGAGGTAGATTCTTTTGGATCTTAAGTCCTCACCCTCCGGGAATATAATCCCAAATTTCTAATAAAATGTAAACATAAACATAAAATTTTCTTTTAAAATGTAAAGCCCAACATAGGTTAGACTGAGGTCTCCTCTGGACTTCTCAGAATCCGGCACCTCCTACTTTTCTTCCTTTGACTCGCTAATAAATGTTCAACATTGAGCTTTCACCTTGGAAAATTTCTATTTCTGTTTCCTATTCTTTTACTTTGTCGTCAGAAGGGTATGAAATCATTGCTTTAATTGAGAGTTTTCTTAGGAGTATCCCTCCTGGGATATAATTAACTATAGAGGCTTGCTTCTATATGGATTTGAGAACCCTAGACTAAAATAAACCTTGTTTTATTCATATGAAACAAGGGAAGAATCTTTGGGAATACATATATTTTCAAAAAACTTCATTTCTAATTTTAAATATGCTTATAGGATGTTATTATTATCTCTTCGGATAATATAATTTCTTATTTGTTATATTCAATTTTAGAAATGATGAATTTTTATAAAAACTTATTCTTGTTTTTGGATGTCTTGAAGAATATTATATTC
>NW_021367759.1:0-201 GCF_001605985.2 Dendrobium catenatum
AGCTTCTTAGGGTCTGAAGAGGACTGATCAACAAGGTAGGAGAGCTGTGAAGCTTCTTCTTGGAGACTGGAGGCCTTATTAAGCAATTATTCAAATGTCTTAATGGTAAAACCCTTCAAAAGAAAGGCTACCGGTCCATGAATATTTTTAAGCAGGATCTCAAATGCATGTTGTTCTTGCAATTGAGGTTCGCATTTCATG
>NW_021367760.1:0-385 GCF_001605985.2 Dendrobium catenatum
TTATGCTCAAATTCAAATTAAGTTCATGTTTGTTTGATTTCATCATATGCTCAAATTTAAATTCATTAAGTTCCATGATGTCCTTTTTGAGTTCAAGTCTTTATCTTTTTCAGACAAAATTTTGACAACCTCCCGGCGTTTCCCTATTTAGGAAAAATTTCAGGAGTCTGGGCCTTCCGCCATGCTAGAGAAAAGCGTGCACGGTTGGTGCTGTTGGACACCGCGGCCATAGTTTCATCTCCCACCACGCCAAAGAAAGGCGTGCATGGATTTTCAGACACCTATTTGAAATACACAATTTTATATTTGATCCCACCTCGTCGTAAGGGTCATACCGGGTTCTCTTTCCACCACGCTAGAGAAAAACGTGCATCGGTGGTTTTCC
>NW_021367761.1:0-241 GCF_001605985.2 Dendrobium catenatum
CCACAGCATTTAATATTCACACAGAAAAATACATACGAAATAAAACGTCGTTAAATCAAAATGATCCGGACAAAAATCTCCAAAATATATTCAAAATGTGCACACCCGGCACGTCAACAACATACAGAAAGTTACGCGGTAAAAATTAAACAAGTCGGAAAATACGGACGAAAATCGCTAACAAAAACGAACTTCGGACAGAACATACCGCCAACAGCGACGGTTCTGAAAATTGAGAAAG
>NW_021367762.1:0-3546 GCF_001605985.2 Dendrobium catenatum
GGGAAAAATTTTCAAAAATAGGGCATTTCAAAAATTGCAATAACTTCCCCCTTCTTTCTCCAAAACCTATAAATAGGCCCCCTAGGCCTTTAGAAAACTAGCACCTTCTCTTTCTTTCTCCCTTTGGCTCTCTGGCGGCTGAGGCTTCCGATATTTTTGAGTGGGAAACTTCCCCTGCTCGAATTAACGCCCCTCCTCACGCGCAGGAGTTACGGGATTTCTTCCTCTCCCTCCGGCTTACAAACGGTTGAGGCTTCCTTTATTTGCGAGTTGGAATTTTTCTTGCTCGAATTAGCGCCCCTCCTCGCGTGCAGAAGCTTACAAGATTTCTTCCTCTCCCTCCGGCTTACTGACGGTCGAGGCTTCTATTATTTGCGAGTTGGAATTTTTTTCCTTCTCGAATTAGCGCCCCTCCTCGCGTGCACAAGCTTACGGGATTTCTTCCTCTCCCTCCAGCTTACTGACGGTTGAGGCTTTCGTTATTTGTGAGTTAGAATTTTTTCCTGCTCGAATTAGCGCCCCTCCTCGCGTGCAGAAGCTTACGAGATTTCTTCCTCTCCCTCCGGCTTACTGACGGTTGAGGCTTCTGTTATTTGCGAGAGGGAATTTTTTTCCTGCTCGAATTAGCGCCCCTCCTCGCATGTAGAAGCTTACGGGATTTCTTTTCCTTTTAAGCGGAGGTTTGCTGGCGATGGACGATCGAGTTGAAGCCCATTGGCAGTCAACGATCGAATGTGGAGCCAAAAGAGAGTGTTTGAGGGTGCGTTGCAAGTAGCACTCGAGCGAGAAGCCGATGACGAGTAGTAGTATGCTGACGAGCAGAAGTCCGACGATAAAGAGAAGTCTGACGTCGGGTAGAAGTACGGCCTTGGGCAGAAGACCGATGAAAGTTCATCGACGAGCAGAATTCTGACAACGAGTAGGAGTCCGACGTCCGGTAGAAGTTCAACGTCGAATAGAAGACCATCAAAAGTTCGTTGACGAGCAGAAGTTCGATGACAAGTAGAAGTCCGCTGATGAGCAGAAATTCGACTATAGGAAGAAGTCTGACATCGGGTAGAAGTTCAACGTCGGGTAGAAGACCGACGAAAGTTCGTCGACGAGCAGAAGTCCAACGACGAGTAGAATTTTAACGTCTGGTAGAAGTTCGACGAAAGTTCATCGATGAGTAGAATTCCGCTGATGAGCAGAATTCTGATGACGGGGAGAAGTCTGACGTCGGGTAGAAGACCGACGAAAGTTCATCGACGAGCAGAAGTTCGACGACGAGTAAAAGTTCAACGTCGGGTAGAAGACCGACAAAAATTCATCGACGAGCAGAAGTCCGCTGATGAGCAGAAGTCCGACATCGGGTAGAAGTCCGTTGACGAGCAGAAATCTAACGACAGGGAGAAGTTCGATGTCGGGTAGAAGTCCGCTGACGAGCAGAAGTCTGACGACAGGGAGAAGTCTGACGTCGGGTAGAAGACTGACGAAAGTTTGTCGACGAGCAGAAGTTCAACGTCGGGTAGAAGACTGACGAAAGTCCATCAAAAGGCAGAATTCTGACAAAAGTCCTGCAAGGCAAAAATTCAGCGATAGGAGGAAATTCAACATCGGGTAGAAATTTAACTTTGTGGAGAAGTTAAATGGAAGTCCCTTGATAACATTCTAGCGACGTTAACCAAGGATGTAAGACCTATCCGAGGTTGTATGTTAGAGCCTTTGCTTGATGATGTTAACCGATACTGGATCCACCAATGAAGTATGACCTATCCGAGGTTGTATGTCAGAGCCTTTGCCCGATGACGTTAACCTATATGGAAGAGATCGAGAGAATCCACCAAAGGTGTAAGACCTATCCGAGGTTGTATGTCGGAGCCTTTGCTCGACGACGTTAACCTATGTGGAAGAGGTCGGGAGAATCCACCAAGGATGTAGGACCTTTCCAAGGTTGTATGTCGGAGCCTTTGCTCGATGACGTTAACCTATGTGGAAGAGGTCGGAAGAATCCACCAAGGATGTGAGACCTATCCGAGGTTGTATGTCGGAGCCTTTGATCGACAACGTTAACCGGTGTGGAAGAGGTTGGGAGAATCCACCAAGGATGTGAGACCTATTCGAGGTTGTATGTCAGAACCTTTGCTCGACTACGTTAACTTGTGTGAAAGAAGTCGAGAGAATCCACCAAGGATCTGAGATCTATCCGAGGTTGTATGTCGGAGCCTTTGCTCGACAACGTTAACCTGTGTGGAAGAGGTCGAGAGAATCCACCAAGGATGTGAAAACTATCCGAGGTTGTATGTCGGAGCCTTTGCTCGACGACGTTAACCTGAGTGGAAGAGGTCGAATCGAATCCCCATGGGATCTATTTTACCTTGAATGGGAGGGGGCGAATGCCGAGTGTATCCCGAATCAAAGGTGAAGAATGGTCTATTTTTAGACCGTTACTGCCTTTTTGAGGTCGAGGTTAAGACCTTGCCCGAGGAGTAGAAGTCCAACAATGGATTGTATAAAGCTTGTAATTGATTTGAAGTATCCTTGCATTTGCTCGGATATTCCTGAAATTTCAATTTCGTGTTGAAGGTATTGGAGGATCTATTTGACCATGGTTTGAGTCAAAGTTGCCCCCCCCAGTCCGCATCTGCTTCTTATGATGTTGATGCTATGAGTGATCTTTTGAGATTAGAACACTAATTGCCCCCTAGTCGGGAATCACTTTCCCACAGACAGCGCCAAACTGTTGTGTCCAGGACTATTCGCGGCGGTAGAGAAATATACAATTTATCATCTTAGTGTTGTACGAAAATCCGGCACGCAATCAGATAAGAGAAAGGGTCTAGAATTTATGAGACACCAAGACTTTTACGTGGAAAACCCCTGAAAAGGGGGAAAACCATGGGGCCTAGCCCAGTTTGAATGAATCCACTAGTATTGCAGTCGATTACAAATGAGGCCCTTCCTTGGTGGAAGGTCTTATCTTGATGTACATCTTATGGAGTACATTACATGATGTTAATACAAAGAGTCATTATTGACATGTTCGTTTGGTCGGAAGGACCATAGTCGGAGGGCGACGGAGGTCGGAAGACTTGTATCCGGCGGGCGACATAAGTCAGGAGGACCGTAGTCGGCGGGCGACGGAGGTCAAAAAAACTGTAGTCGGCGGGAGACATAAGTCAGGAGGACCGTATTCGGCGGGAGTCCAACAATGGAAAGAAATCCATCTTCGCGTAGACATCCAGCGAAGTTCGAAATCCGGTAGAAGTCCGGTGTCGGGTAGAAACTTGGCGAAGAGTGAAGGTTCGACGTCGGGTAGAAGTCCGACGTCTGTTTGTGGCAAAGGAGAACTCCGTATTCACTTGGGCGGAGTTTTGGCGTTAAGAGGGAACTCTGTTATTAATTGGGAAGTATTTCAGGATCACGTAGAAGTTGTGCATAATTCCTGCGTTTCTTGATAATCCTGCAGAGTTCCGACGTCTTCAGGAGGCAGGAAGAGCTCCGGCGGTGGTCGAGGAGGTGAGGATTCTCCTTTTCCCCTTTCTCCTCTTCTTCTTCTCTCTCTTC